>NC_056747.1:250340538-250473038 GCF_019279795.1 Protopterus annectens
TTTTTCATTTCCATACAATATACATTATATATATACATTAAATATATGTATCCTGTCTTTTACTTAGTCCAGCATTACAGAAATACCTTAATTCCTGTCTTCAATTAAATCTCACTCCTCCTCCTGACCATTATTTTGTATGTTAGACTATTCCCACTAGTTCCATTTATTCCTGGGTAATTTGCTCCTTTCCCTTTTTAAAGATCCAGTTTCCAGTTCTTTTAATTCTTTTACAATATTCCGTACTTCAAATACAGTTGGTTTAGATTTTCATTTTCTAGTAATTGCTTTTCTGGTAGCGGATAGAATTAAACTTAATAAGACCTTAGTATATCTAGCTAATTTAGATCCTGCATCCCAGCTAAAAAAATTATTTCCTTAAATACAGTCATTTGGTTCCCCAATATCTAGATAGAATATACTGTAGGGAATTTTTAAAATCGGCTAACTCATTACACTCCTCCAAAAATGTTCCCAGTTACCTCTTTCTTCCCCATTCATACCTCCAACATTTGTTATCTACCAAAGGAAAATTTCTTTGAAGTCTGCTTGAGGTATAAAAATATCTATGTAAACACTTCCAGGCAAAAAGTCTAAGCCCTCTGGACTTTGTTGCATACCGGGAAACCATGCATTTGTTTTCCCATTGTTCCCTTGTAAATTGCTCTTCCAGTATCTCCTCCCTAGCTTTTCTAACCTCCTGTGATTGATTGCTATAGTTATCATGCAATATTTTATATGACTTATTAATTATACCCTTATCCACAGCAGCAGCTTCTGTTCTACATTCAACTAAAAACTCTACCAGAGCAGATCCTTCACATAGGACTATCCATTTCTCTTTGCCTAAACTCTGATATCAATCCCTGGTCGGGAGGACAGTCTCTAACTTGCAGTTCATACTTTTTTTGTCCTCATCCCCCTCTGTTACCTTTTCCTCCCTAGTTATTTGCTCCCAATACCTTGGTTCCTTTGTCAGTTTTCTTCCATAAATTTCAGCAATTTTCTTGAAAGACCTGCCTGTCTAGTTATTCTACTTAAATGAAAACTTTTGGAAAGTCTGTTTCCTATATTTATTTGTGCTGAGGCATTGTAATAGAGAAATTATATTAAATGCATCCATCTTTCAGAAAAACATATCACTCTTGGTACTTCAAATATATACTGATCACAAACACTATTAAATGTCATTTGGCATACAAATCTGCAATTAGCAATGTTTGTTTGGTTTTGCTGGCATCTTTTGTCAACATACTTGTCTTCAAAAAGTTATCATAAGTAATCTCTACCTGGCACAAAACCCATCTGTTCTATATTAGTCAATAAGGGGAAGTTATGTTAATAATGTACAGTTGCGATTAAGTATACACATTGGTCTGTATGATCCAACTTGTGATGGATCCTTGCCTGGTTTATGAATAGCCATTAAGATAACTTGTTTCAGTGTATTCCGGGTCTCTCCAGTTACCAACGCATGATTAGTTTAGTAAAGCTGTAAATAAATTTGTCTTCAAACATTACACATACTTCTAATGGTAAACCACTGTGCCCATGTATTTGTCCACTCTTTTGATTACTTAATATCACTTCCTCCATATTCGCTGTACCGTCTTGCATCAAGCAGCCCTCCTGGTCATGGTCCCAACTTTTCAATAGGAGCTTACATAGGAAGTCCCTTATATCATTTGTCCCTCTTTCCCAATCTGTCTCCATCATATACTTAGTCACAAGAGTGAACCACATTTCCCTGATATATTCTTCTCACAAAATCCTCTGTCCTTTGATCTACAATCTTCTATATTCATCTCTTCATTTTTTGTTGCCTAAGCATTAGAGCCAAAAGTTTTTCTCCTTAAGGTGTCATTTCAAAATCTAACATTCTGTGTTATCCTTACTCAGTCTACCTTGTAACCGAGCATTTCATCTATATTACCCTACAACTCCAAGATTTTCAGTTTAGCATCTTCCTTCTTGTGAATCACTCCTTCCTGTATTTCCAGTAGTTCTACATATAACCTGGCAATTTTTGAGTCTACTAACTGGATTTTCTTTACTAGACAATTCCTTAGAAAATTCTTAAAACTCCCTTATACATATCCTATACATCTATTATCTCACTCCTCTGTCGTGTGTCAAATGCATCACTACTAAGAATAATTCCAATCTGCTTTTAAATTATTCTCCCTTAAAAATAAATTAATTCTTCAATTTTTTTACTACTTTTCTTTGTTGATTCTCATAAGCAAAGGGGAGTGATCTGGTGAAGAAACATGGTATGTATGCAAACTCTCAATGAGATATACATGCTCCTTAATAACCATGATATCGTCTGTTCTGGAGAATGATTTACACTCATATGTTGAAAAATGTATATGTGTCTTTAGGAAGTCTTAATGCCACACAGATGTCTGCCATTCCCCATTATTGTAGCATAAATACAAAATAATCACCCTAAAATAGCTTGGCTCTGTGGTGCAAAGGGATGGAGTCCTGAGTGTGACACAGGTAATTGGGATGCAGTTAGTAGCCCCATCACTGGAGGAACCAGACAGTTAGTGGAGGAGTGAAGAGGCATAGCTCACTCACTTCTCTTGGGAGGTGGAAGAGAGCACATTCTGGACAACACACTGAGGGGTGCTATTTCCTTGATGGAGACTTCAGAGGAAGGATGAGACCACATAAAACGAAATGCCACTTGCAGAAGTGGGAGGACATCCTTTGCAGGGGTGCGTTTGGCATAGTGGTTAAGGTCATCAGCTCATAGATGTAAGGTACAGGGTTTTATTCTAACCTCAGGTTGTTGGCTAGACTTAAATGGCCCCTCAGAGCTGTTAGCCTAGTATTCACCTTTGAACCAATGGTCCATTGTAGGTCCCCACCCTTATGCTGTGCTGAGTACATAGTGTGGCCAAAATAACAAAAAAAATCATGAACCACCATAATGGCTGACTGAACAGTATCCCCTCCCAGTCAACTCTCAACCCTGTGATGGGAAATTAGCTGATTGGAAAGGAAAGGGCAAAGTGAACACACAAATAAATAAGTAAATAAGTCACCTTAACTCAGGTACCATGTGAGCTCCATGACCATTGTGTACATCAGTGAAAAACCTGTTCCAGTTTCCTGCCCAGAAAACCATCCTGTAATATAACCTACACTCTTAACATTCTAGATATAATTTGTTGAGCAATCCATGATGGAACATATAGATTTACAAGCATGCATACCACCCCTTCAAGCTTCCCTCTTACTAATAGAAATCTAACTTTGTTACGTTGTTTTACTTCCAGCAGCTAAAAACCCATATTTCTTGGAACAGTGTAACAACACCCTTTCAGCCTTATCATGAATATGATGAAAACCCTAATAAGTCATACACGAGATTCTCTAGTTTCAAATGCTAGATGTCACAGACATGCATTTCATGCAATAATATAAATAGAAAGCTTATTTTTTTTCTCATACACTGGATCTTTTTATAGGATTTGTCAAGTCATTAACATTCCATGATAAGATTGCAAACAACGCTCATTATATAGCAGATTATTATAGTACCTTCCAGCAATCCTTAACTTTCAGTCATACAAGCTACAAATAGGTGTTGCAATCAATTATTACAGCGTCTATTAAATTTTGCTGCATCATTTGTCAACTTTAAGAAGGGAGATGTACGCATTCTAAACTGTATAAAAGTTCTAATAAACTCACAAATAACATAGATCAGTAAAACAATCACATTCAACAATATCTTAAACAAACAATCAAAACTTACAACTTAATATTTTAGAATTCCTCTGGCATACTTCCAAGTAGGAGATAATCTGTCTAACCATAATATAGACTGTGGATGTGCATGTGCAGCAATCTTAGCTGTAGCCAATAGAAGCCAGTTATGTTCAGCTAATCCACATTTCATCCATTCTACGCCTCCCTCCCAAACAGTTAAGTTCTTTGTTTAAAGAATTTTATATGAACTTTTAATATTTTATAGTTAAGAAAAATGCACTGCCTGGTATTTAAAAGGTTGGCTATGCCTGAGTTTATTAGTGACATAAGGATAGATAATTTGTGTGAATAGGGGGTGTACCAAATGGGTGTATAAATCCCACGTGATGTAATCAAATTATATATGGTAAGCAGGGACATGGCCTTTCTTAATCTGCATTGCCCCATTTAAAATGCAAAGGAAGATTGGCTCTAATGGGGTAGAGTAAATGAGCACTGCTACATTGGCTAGTAGGCAAAATTTGCCATACCAAAATGAGTTTGGCATTGTACAGCTGCATATTAGAGTTATCCCTGATTTCTAAGGATTCTATCTATTTTAGACTGGGTCCAGTGCCTTCTAGCACAGTCTTACCAATAGTATTTGAAACTTATCCAAAATTATCTTACACACAAAAACATGTACAATGCATTTTTCCAAAAAAGAGAGGGAGATAAATAATAACTGCATAATACTAATTCCCTCTTTGCAATTTACAGTAATGCTGTCACCAGCTAGACTACCTTGACAAAACTAAGAACAAACAATACGTTTTACTCTTAAAATAAACAAATCTTTAAGTATTGAATTAGATTAATATCTTTAAATATTTGAATAACAACATTTAACTTTGAGTAGTAACTCTTTGATAGGCAATAGTACCAGTTCACTGTATAAACCCTTAGGCTCTCAAATAAATAATTAGCCATAAGAACTGAAAAAATTAAACACTAAAACATTTTATCTGAAGTAAATACAATAAGGCATTTCACTTAAAAAGTAAATATTTAAAACAGGAATAATATTGGACAAGAGATGTAAAATAAACACTCTGAAGAGTCAGATGGCATGCAAAAAAATCTTATCAGGTTGTCTGGTCTCTAACTAACTTTAGCGAGATATACTGTGCCTTATCTGCCACTAGCTTTCAAAATCAGACTAGGATCTGCAAAGTACTTACAGGCAGACCCAACTCTCTCTGAATGTTACAGTGTAAGAATACAGAAGCTATTCTTCTATTTGTCTCTAAATTTTATATCGGGCACATTTAGGATTTCCTGTTGTCTTCAGTTAGAAATTTTGGAAGATGCTTTCTTTTTTAACAAGGTTTTCTTAAGCACCACTTAAACAAGATGAATATATCATACATAAATCATTGCAAATTAGCAACCTGATATAAATCAAAGTTAAAGCACTAGATACACAAGAAAATGACTTTGAGTGCCATTTGACATCCTATCTTTTTATAGGCACATAGTTATTCACAATGTACCTAGTTGATGCACCTGGCAATGGTTTATTACTTTAAAACGTTGTTATATATCAAGACTATAACAAATCTTTATCTACTCACCCCCTACCAACCTTCTGCATCGCAAGGTGATAAATGATATATGTGATGCTTGCAATTATAATAAAATATACATACTTCCAACCAAACATCTTGAATATGTAGGTCCCACAGATGCCATCTATTAAGATAAACTCTGGTCGTAGTGCTATTAACAGATACTTCCTCTCTCTTTCTCATTCTCTCTCAGTCTCTACGTTATGCCTTTCACAATGCTTTGCAAGTCCTCCATTTTAGGTTTTATTCTTGTCTACCATTTCCTAGTGATAGTTTTTGGGCACCACCACTACCAATGTTATCAGTGTTTTGCAAAACTTAGGAACATTCTGCTTTACAAACCAGCTTAAAAACAATATCTCCATGCTTCCTACCTTTAGTTTTCCAAGTAAATAGCTAAGCATATCATGAAGAGATTATTTACATTTTGTTATCAATAGAAATTCCCAAAATTTGTGCTCCCAGTTTTATGTCACTTCCCAATCACACCTCTAAAAAGGATGCAAAAAGGTCCTGTGTCCATGAATTGGACATTTCAGATTCACAGGCACATTAGCTGTGTGACGCCCATGCACTGACCCAGCAATCAAGGAGCTTCAATCCTCACCACTAACACCAGTGAGGGGCGTCCACATTGGGAAGGATAACAAATACACACACAGTAAAATACAATTTCCCTTAAGAGCACACAGAGATCATGGTCAGTCTGGAGCTGGTTTCTCCCTTTCTCTCCAGATCCCCAATAAGACTCCTCACTGGCACAGCTATAGGGTCCAGATCTCAGCCTAGTGGTCAAGCTAAAACCTCCAGCACCCTCTCTGTCCAACCAGTGCTTCATATCCCTCCCAAGCAGCTGACACACACAGACACGCATGCACGCAAACACACACACACACACTTTGAGATATGAGTTATATACAAACACACAGACACTCCTGTGAAAGGCTGGCACAGGTTCTCCAGCTATGCCCCTTCTGTCCAGACTATACGGTAGTACCACTTGCCACCAACCACTAAGATCAGCTACTAATAAGGCCCTTATCAAAGGGTGTCCAATTATTACTATGCAATATTATTATCCAACTGGTAAGTGTGACGAACACCAAGACTTATTTGGAGTGGCATGGACAGTATCACTATATACATGCAATGTACTCTAGAGCTTAAATTATCTCTACACAAAATAGCCACAGTTGAAAGGTTTGAAAATATTTAATAATAAACAATAAAAACACAAGACAATATCTCTTACTATACAGTGCTAGTCGAGAGTTTAGACACAGGAAAATGCTCAAAATAATATTGTAGAATAGTTCTGACATCATTGCAGAAAACAACTAGCCTAATCTTCCTATTCCCTAGCTATTTCTAAGAGAGACACTAAAGTCTAAGATCCTACTTACACGCAGAGCACAGGCAGAGTGCTGGTGAGTTGAATGCTCTCAAGACAAAATGCAAAAATGCCCTCTCTCTGTCTCTGAGGAAGTACTTTAAATTGATAATGCATCCTGCTGACTCATTTTAGATTACATCATTCTTAATTCACTGGTTTCCCAGGCTAACAGAAACTCTACATTAACATTTCTTAGTAAGCTTGCACCTGGTCAGGAAACTACAGCAATTAAAGACATTATATATGTAAAATCTAGCAATTAACTCTAGCCTCAAAACAACAGAAAGAATCTGCTGGTTCAAACACCATGGCTCCGAGCCCTGAGATCAAAAACAGTCATAAAATGCTTGACTTATCAGCTTTTTTACAGCAGAGTGCACTGTTGTTACATTTTTGCAGTTCAACATCCAATACAGTCTTTTCACATTTAAGAGAACAAGCTTGTGGCTTATATTAATATTTACAAATGACAGAATTATCTACAAAATTCTATCTAGCTAGGCTGGCAGCCTTCACATATCTTCACAAGTTGCAATGAGGAAAGACCTCGTTATTGGCTAATTTGCATGTCTCTGAATCATATAACTATAATAAAAATAAGTCACAAAAGTCTCTGGTAAACATGTCACACAGACAGTGTTGTGCATAACGTGTGTCTATAAACATGAAAAAGGGGAAATGTCCTGTTATTATTTAAGTCTGTAGAAGTTCAGGCAAAATAATCATTTTTGTTAAAGTGTAAAAAAAATTAAAGAAAAAAGACTACATTTGATGAGTCATGAAATTTAGTTATTTGTGGACATAATATGCATTAAGAATATACACAATGTGAACGATACAATGTGCAAGACAGCACAACCACAAAATGAGAATAAAAGAGTAAGATGAATGCATTCACCTTGTAAGTGAAGGTACCTTTAGATCTAGATCTATATCTATGTATTTATTTACTTTTTGTTAAAATATGCAATGCAATCTGAGAAAACAAAGACAGTCTTGTATATGTACATTGATGGCTGACCTTCAAAGAGCTGTGAGGAAGACTGTGGGTAAAACATGACCAATACCCTCTAATCTGTTCAGAAAAGCATGACAAATCCCCTGTAGTCCGACCTTGTCAGTAAAGTATCAGGGGGTTGCAGGCTTTACATTGACTGATAAAAGTCACTTGATCTAAAGCTTTCCAGGCTTTGAAGCATATAGAACTAATCTCTGGAAATCAAGTGTACTGATGTAAGAGCCGGGTATGATGTTAAAGCCCTTTACATGTAAAAAGAGATACCATTCAGAATGGTACCAGTACAGTTACTCTGCAATAAAGCAAATTTGCTGCTTATAGAATGTATTTATGAAAAAAATTGTGTTGGTGGAAACAAACCATAAACAACTGTAGGGTATGTCTTCGAAGTCATTGTACAAGACAAGACTGAAAGTTTGAAGGGTGCTGCTGAGACTGCAGTTAAATGAATTAATTATGAAATATAAACCAGGGAAGGAAACGCATGCAGCATATATGCGGAGTTGTTTGCATCTTCAGAAGCAACAAGAAGATTTGTTTGTAGAGGAACTAGAAATACATTTGATAATTCTACAATTATTTATAACAAAGGAGAAGTTGAAACTCTTTCAGAAGTGTAGTCTGAATTATCTAGGACTGAGACTACATCAAGATATAAGAATGAAAGCCTGGCCAGAACAATATGTTACTGTGAAGAAGGACACTAACCCTTACTGACATTTAAAAATGTAAACTGAACACAATAGCTGTTACTTAAAGGAGGTAACAGTAGTAGTTTCTAATCATCTGAGAAAAGAAAATGAGTTATATGTAGAAATTATGCATTGTAAAGTGTTAGTCTGGCCAAGCATGTCAATACAAACTGAGCAAGACGTTAATTATTCTTCTGTGTGCAATTTCTATCATAACAATAAACGAACGAAGAAATTATTTCTTACACAGCACCATGAAGACCATGCTTTTAAATTAGAACAGATTTGTTGCAGTTCAAAGACTGTTTATCTAATATGTGCTGACTACTATTCAAACTTTCTAGAGGTCATAAAATTGCAGGACATCAGTGTTGTTAGTAATACAATTAATGCTGTGTTTCTGAGACATGGAATACCTGATGCAGTTGCCTCAGATAATGTTCCTTAATAAATAGGGAAAATCAGATATTTTCAAAGCAATGGGAATTTCAGTATGTGGCCTGCAGTCTGAGCTATACATAGTCAAATTGAGAGGATAGAAGAGTTTAAACTGTGAGAAACCTTATAAATAAAGATCACGTTATTAATAGTTACTCGTATGCAAATGTGCATCTAGTTTGCTAGAATACAGAAATGCTCCCTTGCAAGGTATCTATCACCAGCTTGTTTATTTAACTTAGTAGTTCTCTGATTAATACATTGTAGATTAAATGTAGACTACTTACCTCTATTTCTTTACTTCAGCCCAAAAGTGTGATTTCAGTCCAAAACAGATACTAAAAGCAGAGCAGTGTATGCAAAAGTCATTCTATGATGAAGCAGCGACATGACTGTCTTTACTCAATGAGAGTATAGCAGACTTACAGAGAAAAGCACCAAGGAGCAGGTATGAAGTTGTGTGAGCATCCATTTTGTTACCTTTCCTAAGATGGCATGTTGTTGAGATGAAAACTGAGACATTTGTTCAAAACAGATAAGCCCAAAAGCGACAGTAATGAGTATTATTAGAGTTGTATTACAGAAGTCTCCAGTCAGTAAGTATGCTGAGAAGGGTTTAGGGGGATTTCTAAAAAAGTATCTAGGAGTATTTGAATTATCCAAAACATTCATCTAAATCCAATCCAGAATATCATAACAGACTGTGTGAAGAAGACATTCCTGTTACTGTCCCTAGTGCATCAGCAGTAAAAGTACAGACCAGAGATGCCTCCAAATATGTGAAGATTGTATTATCTTATACCATCCTTCGTCAAGTTGCTTCTGCACTTTACAAAAGTAAAGAATATTATTTTTGAAAAAGCTGACAAGCTGCTTTGAGAATTAGAAGCAACGAGAAGTAAAGAAAACATGGAAAATCTGATGTTTTAAAATGTGTTGCTAAATACCGTATTAATAAAATGTTTTGTACATACATGAAACACTGAATGAAAATACAAAACAACATTGAAATGAATTTGTGTTTTGAAAAATGTGATATTTACATACAGTTCATCTAATGATGCAATGCCATAAACTCTAGAAACGTAACATATATATATATATATATATATATATATATATATATATATATATATATATAAAGAGACATCTACAGTTTGTGTTTAATATTTATTAATTCATGTAATAAGTAAAACTTTTTATCTGAAAATAAAATAATGTAATATATAGGCATATACCTTTAAGAAACTGGTGCCTTAAGCCTATGTAGCTGTTACAAGAATGTGTATCACATGGTCTGATATCCTGTATAGTGGCACAGTCTGAAATAAATGCAGCAGATGAGGCTAACTGCATGCAACCAATTATATCTTGTTGTTTCAAGTCATCTGTATATATATATATATATATATATATATATATATATATATATATATATATATATATATATATTAAATATTGCATTAGGCAATAGCATACATATTATTTATTTTTTCCTGACAGATGAAATAAGAAGAAACTGATTCAGAAGTGTTCAAGTACTCACATCTCCACTGTCATAAGTCATATACCCTGGTACTGGCATTGCCCTTGGCAAACTTGTATTTTCCACTGGGAAGCTAATAAGCTTTTCTTAAGTTAGATGAATGTTCACTAAACTGACTATTGCAGATAAATGGGCATTTCAGGTGATATTGGAAGGTTATCTTTTGTGTCGTTCCCATCCAGTAATCCTACGTGCACATGACTATCCTGTGCTGTCTTCCCCTTCTTTTTCAGTGAATACATTTAAGGCCTTTGTCACAACATATTACTATAACTGGAGCATGTTTCTCTACAGTATACAGGCAAGGATTTCTAGGATTACTTACTACATTTTAATCATATTTTTGTTGCCAAGGTACTCAGGATTGTGTCACTGGGCATTCACATTTCCATTTTCTGTCAGACAGTTGGCTACCTTTTTTTGACATATAAGATGCCTAATTACTTATTTTATTCTATTGTGCGTTTTACATTCTTATACCTTGCAGCTATGTCAAAAGTATCATTACAAATGCTGTCCTTTAAACACCTCTGGCTCTCCAAGTCTTTACTACTTATAATGCTGTTGCAGGAAGTTTGTTCAGACTTAGTATTCAAGTCTTTCCTTATTTGGAGTTATGTCCTTTCACCTCACACCTCAAGGCTTATACCGACTGTCTTCACAGTCATTAGTTTCTTTTCTTTCATGAAGATGGTCATATGTTGAGATAAATGTCCCATTACCAAAATTTTGTTCCTACTCTTTGTATATTCTGAATGCTGTTCAGGCCTGTTCTTTCCTTCTGGAAGATGAGCATCTGTCTGACTCACCAAAGGTTACAGCTAACAGTTTATGTTTATATTAATCTATGAGGTATCGCTGCACACCACTTTGTTTGTGGAGGGGGGGGGGTGTCAACATTTTCTGATATTAATATCACACAAATGCTGTATACAGTTAACTTCAAATATGTCAAGGGAGAATGAGAAACTGAGGACAGAATAAAATAGTTGAAAAGAGGATTGTGGATTGGCATATTGGCTGAGATGCTTACCTCACAAATACAAGGTACAGGGTTTGATTCTCAACTTTGGAGAAATTGGCAAGACTTAAAGAGGTCCACAAGGACAGCTAACCTATTACTTTTGGCCTTGGGACTGCTGAAAGCTTGGAAGCTTGAAAACAAAGCATTTGGATTACATTTTGCATCCAGGAAAGTGCATTTAAACTACATTTAAAATATTGCACTTATCTTACCTGCTCATTATCTGAAGTTAAAGCTATCAATTTAAGGCATTTTTATAGTCTGCAGTGTTTTTGGTTTCTGTGCTGCGCCCAAGTGTTCTGAGTGGGCCATCATTTTATTATATTTTTGCTAGACTTCTGAATTTACTCCCCACTCACCCAGCCTATTCCTGTTGTGCTTTTATACTTGGAGGTTTTGACCTTCCTGTCTCTACTGTATATCTGGCCTTGAAATTTTTTCCCTGTCTCATTTTCTGTACAACTGCTCCCATGGTGTGCCTGGCCCTAGAAGACCTTCCCAGCCTTACTGGTTACTGACAGAAGAAACTGGGAAGGCCCTTCTTTAGACTGTTAGTGTACTTTGAAATGACAGTGTGTTCTTCATTGCTGGCTTGTCTGCCATTAAATCACCCTGTAATTACTCGTAGCTAGTTATTAGATTTGTTTCTAATACCTACTCAGTTTTGGCTAACTAAAGTGCATGTTTACATTAAGAAGACTGGGACTGCATTTCTAGTGGCAGCAAAGAAAGGTAGCCTGGTCTGTCTGAGTTGGGATAAACGCAGGTAGGCTTAAGTGAGAATTACTTGTTGTAGCTAATTGCTTGATTTGTTTCTGATAGCTTTTGAGTTTTGGCTAACTAAAGTGTGTTTTCACATTAAAAAGACTGGGCCTGCAATTCTAGTGGGAGAAGAAAGATAACCTGGTCTGTCCACGTTAGAAAACACACAGGGAGGCTTAAAGTGAGAATTGCTTGTAGCTAGTTATTTAATTTGCTTCTGATACCATTTCACTTTTGGCTAACTACAGTGTGTTTTCACATTAAGACTGATCCTGCAGTTCTAGTGGCAAAAGAAAGGTAATCTGGTCTATCCAAGTTGAGAAAAGCACAAGAGGGCTTAAAATGACTGTTACTTGTTGTAGCTAGTTGGTACCTTTTCATTTTGGTTAACCAAAATGTGTTTTTACATTATGAAGACTGGGACTGCTATTCTAGTGACAGTAGTAAAATAGCCTGGTCAGTCCAATTTGGAAAACACACAGAGAGGCTTAAAGTGAGATTATTTCTTCATCCAGAGGGCTTTTTAGGGATTTAGTTGTAATCTGCACTTGAGAGGTACATTTGCTGTGCTTTTACATTAAAAATGACCAGGATCATCCAACTTGTGGCAGAGAGTGTTTACCTGATCTCTCTCAGTTAGGAAGCATTCCAGGGAGCTCAAAATGTACTTGTTTGTTGACCAGAGGGGACCGGAGTTAGTTTTCAGCTTTTTTTCCCATCTGCTATAAATTAGGCATGTTTTTGTGGAGCTGTTCACTGCCTAGTGGCAGCCAGCAGTAAGCTATAAAGCTAGTACTTAGAACTTTAACATGTAAAGCAGAAAGGCTTTATGTGGAACTAAGCTTAGGGCAGCTAGTTAGTGCATAAAACAGCACTAATATCAGATCATAGCACTATCTAACATCTATCCTTAGCCTTAGACACCAGTCATGTGACCCTTGTAAAACCAAGTCCCTAAACCATAATTACTCAACCCTAATACAGGTCCTGACAACATGTATTTGCAATTCTAAATGACTTTGTGGTCAGCTTGGTAGATATAAGTATCCTGAGACAATGTAGCAATTGTCTCATGTACTCAGACAACCTTTAATTCTTAAAGAAACAACACAGTACACAGAACTTCTTATGCTAAGGCACTGCACCACAGGTACCAGTATGATTCTGTCACAGTCCATGTGGGTGTAAATGACCAGAGATGTACTTCACTGGACAGTATGTAAAGAGACATTGTGGATCTCTCTGAATATGTGTCACAAACAGCTACGTATCTTGCATTGAGCAACATTCTACCTTCATAGCAGCAGTCTGCATTTAAAGTGGAACAGCCTTACAAGACTTTCTGCAGATATATAGAGCTGAGTATATTTTTCTGCATTATTCTGTATTATAGAGCTAAATTGTTGCTTAGATATCTGTTGTCTTAGTGTTCTGCAAATATACAGAGATCAGTATATATTTTTTGGGTTTTATAATTTGCACTCTGATTCCTCACATCTCTGTTGAAACTTTCTTCCCCACCCCCCCTCCGTGTTCTGGTAGTAGTTTAAATTTGGTGGCTTTTGCAGTGCCCACCCCACTGTAGATTTGATCTACGACACTCCCCCAGTCCCATCTCTTTACCGCATTCTACCTAATAAACCCTTTCTGCACTTGCTTTTAGTCCTTTTTAATTTAATTACATTTTTTCAAACTGTGTGTGGACTAATATTGCTACATACTCAAGTGTGCCAGCTTGCACTGCATGTCAATTGTTTTTACTACTGTTTTTGCTACTTTTCTGAAAAAAACAAAATTGTAAGCCTGTTTCCTACCTTTCCTGTAATTAGTGTTCCAGATACAAATTTGCTGTATCCAGGACTATTTGTAAGCTTCTGAGCCCCAAGCCTTTCTGTGTTGGAGGGAAGCCTTCTAGCTTATCAGTGGGAGTGGTAAGCACTAGGTAACCTGTCTACCACATAAGGAGTGGTTCTGGCCCAGAATTTGTAGTTATTGGACGTTTGGGCGGTCTTCCATCTCTCTCAACTTTCTGATTTGAAGGCCTGCATTTGCACTTGTTTCTGTCCTGTAACTCCTAGGCCCATCTCATTTGCTCACTCAAAAAAAAAAAAAAAATCTGCTTTTATTGTATTTGTGTTTCTTCCTACTTTATTTTGCTTTTGCGTCATCTTAAAAGTACTCAATTGTATTTATTACTGCTTGGTGTAACTCATTCTAAGCCTTTTAGTTTAAGCACTTGGGCTTCAAACCAGTTGTTTTACATTAGGAATGTTGTGGTCTGCACTGTGGTGGCAGGACAGGTAGCTTACATCCTTCTAAGTTGGGAACTGCTGATTGAGGGCTCAGTGTCTGTTATTCTAAAAGTGTATTAATTCTGTTTTAAGCACTTGGACTTCAGGCCAATTATTTTACATTAAAAGGGTTCGTGGTCTGCACTCTTGTGGGAGGAGAGGCTGGACTTTGCCCTTCTAGCTGGGAATTTCTGGTTAAAGGCTTATAGTGCCTGCATATCTAAACAGCTTCTTACTGAAATTGGTACACCTTGTTTGCTGTAGCATAGACTAGATCCAGGCCTGCTGAATCTAGCTTTGTTTATATAACCTGAGCACTAATCCAGGCATTCTTTAAAGTATTCAATTGTATTTATTACTGCTTGGTAGTAACTTGATTAAAGTGTAGCTATCATTCTAAGTCGTTTTGAATTAAGCACTTGGGCTTCAGACCAGTTGTTTTACATTAGGAAGGTTTGTGGCCTGCACTGTGGTGGCAGGACAGGTAGCTTACATCCTTCTAAGTTGGGAACTGCTGATTGAGGGCTCAGTGTCTGTTATTCTGAAAGTGTATTAATTCTGGTTTAAGCACTTGGGCTTCACGCCAGTTGTTTTACATTAAGAAGGTTTGTGGTCTGCACTGTAGTGGCAGAACAGGTAGTTTACATCCTTCTAAGTTGGGAACTGCTGATTGAGGGCTCAGTGTCTGTTATTCTAAAAGTGTATTAATTCTGGTTTAAGCACTCGGGCTTCAGGCCAGTTATTTTACATTAAAAGGGTTCATGGTCTGCACTCTTGTGGGAGGAGAGGCTGGACTCTGCCCTTCTAAGCTGGGAATTTCTGGTTAAAGGCTTATAGTGCCTGCATATTTGAACTGCTTCTTACTGAAATTGGTACACCTTGTTTGCTGTAGCATAGACTAGATCCAGGCCTGCTGAATCTAGCTTTGTTTGTATAACTTGAGCACTAATCCAGGCATTCTTTAAAGTATTCAGTTGTATTTATTACTGCTTGGTAGTAACTTGATTAAAGTGTCGCTATCATTCTAAGTCTTTTGGATTAAGCACTTGGGCTTCAGACCAGTTGTTTTACATTAGGAAGGTTTGTGGCCTGCACTGTGGTGGCAGGACAGATAGCTTACATCCTTCTAAGCTGTGAACTGCTGATTGAGGGCTCAGTGTCTGTTATTCTAAAAGTGTATTAGTTCTGGTTTAAGCACTTGGGCTTCAGGCCAGTTATTTTACATTAAGAAGGTTCGTGGTCTGCACTCTTGTGGGAGGAGAGGCTGGACTCTGCCCTTCTGAGCTGGGAATTTCTGGTTAAAGGCTTATAGTGCCTGCATATTTGAACTGTTACTTACTGAAATTGGTACACCTTGTTTGCTGTAGCATAGACTAGACCCAGGCCTGCTGAATCTAGCTTTATTTGTATGCTATTTGTTTGTTTGCTTGTTATTTCCCTGAAATGCTAATTCCACCTAAAACGCGGCTTTTCAGCGCTTCTGTGGATCCCTAGTGATATCTGCATTGCTTACTGTATTTATTTCCTTGTTTCACTTGAAAGAAAGTTACTGTTTGTCATTTTTGCATTTAAGTTACCTGAAACACATTGCATTTAAGTTACCTGGCACTTGCTCACTAAAGCAATTATATAAGTCAGCACTAAAATATTAAAGGCACTACACCATCACAAACTCCCCTTGAGTACTTCTTTCCCCTTTGGCCCTTTTCTTTCAATTATAAAGGAATTCCCAATACTATTCTAGCATGTCCAAAGGTCAGTTGTCAATCTCCTCTCCGGTCCAGCTGGTGAATCTCGGAATCTTGAGGCAATGTTACAACTGCATCATGTACACAGATAACCCTCTCCTCCTCCCAACAAATTCCAACACATGTGAGAGATGCAACCATATAGCCATACTGGAGGCTAAGCTCTCTCAACTCAGTACTGGCGAAACCAGTCAGGAGGAGAAGGAAACCACACTCACTACAATTCCTATCTCACATAGACCTACCACGACAGCAAACCAAACACATAAACACACAAAAACATACTCGGAGGCTTTAAATAAAAATCTGCCTAAGCAGCAGAGACCTCCAAAGCAGACACCCAAGCAACTGCTACCCCAAAACAAACCTCGTGCAACACATAGCTCACAAAGCCAGTGTGCCGAACAGTCACAGCCCTTAAGGCTAAACAACACACCTGATACACTTGTAAAAGGTGACTGTATCATCAGGCACACTGACGTCCCACTCACCAGGCTGAACAAGGAGAAGGTCATGGTGAGCTGCCTGTCCGGCGCTAGGATCCACCACATAAAACAAGCACTCAGGTCACTCTAAGGCAAGTACAAATATGACTCAGTCATTGTCCATGCTGGTGTGAATGACCTGAGATGTACCTCCCTGGACTACATGAAAAGAGACATAGAGGAGCTCTCTGAGCATGTAGCCCAGGCTGGTATGACCCTGACCTTGAGTAGCATCTTACCCTCACCAAGAATGATGCCACAATATGAAGACAAGATGATCAATTTCAACAATTGGCTTAAGTATTGGTGTCATTCAAAGGGGATCCAATGCCTGTCAGCCTGGGATGACATGCTCGACAAGCCACGATGCTTCGCTAGGGACGGCTTGCACCTGTCACCCTGGGCTTTCGGATATTGGCAAAGGCTCTTGCTACCCCCATAGTGCCTTTTTTAGGCAAGGCTCAAAAGACAAACCCACCTCCATAGGTATCACAAGGAATAAGAAACTAAGAGTAATGCTACTCAATGCCAGAAGTCTAAACCTCAAGATGCATGCACTCGAAACTCTCCTTAGCATGGAGAACATCGATATCTGTGCAGTAACAGAAACCTGGCTCAAGGCTCCCGAGAGCACCCCAGCACTACCAGGTTATACCTCATACCATGCTTTTCGGCCCCAAACCTTGGACCATACTACAAAAGGAGGGGGAGTATCAATATTCGTCAAAGATTCCCACACCTCCAGCTTGGTGGCACAGCACGAAGCATCAGAGACTATCCATGTGCAACTAACAGTGGGTAAAACTGCCTTCCAGTTTATAGCCTGCTACAGACCACCCTCCCAAACCCAGAAACCCCACTCGGCCTTCCTGAGAACACTGGGAAAATATGAAGGTCTCTCCAAACACCATTATATTGGGCGACTTCAACTACCCAAACATAGACTGGGAGCATTACTCTAGCTCCAACACCCTAGCCCAAAGGTTCCTAGAATTTATAAACTCAAATGCTATGGAACAACTTGTTACCACTCCCACAAGAGGGGAAAACATACTGGACCTGATCATCACCAACATGGGGACTCTATGCTCCAGACCAGAAGTGTATCCCTCACTGGTAAGATCAGACCATAAACTAATCTCACTGGATATTCACATCCCGACTCCACCCCCTGCCCTGAAAAACCACAGTGAAAAACTTCTCTAAAGCAAATTTTACACTCCTCAAAACTGAGGTGGAATCCTTCAAAGCCCCCGGGCCTGTGAAAAATATAGCCCAGACTGCAGAATCCTTTATAAACGCATTCTATGAACACCTTCAGGAATGCATGGATCATGCAATCCCAAATAAAACCAAGACCCAATCCTCCAAAGGCAGACCTGTCTGGTGGACCCCAGCCATAAACAAACTATACAATAGAAGGAGGAAGCTACCACATGATAGAGCAAAATCCCAAAAAGGGAAGGCATCTCTGATCAGTATTAGCAAAAAACTACGGGCACTCATAAAATCGTCTAAGGCCAGCTTTGAGAGAAAGATTGCACAGGACACTAAGGATAATCACAAGGCTTTCTTTAGTTATGTTAGGAACCTGGGTGGGAATTCCCAGATATGCTCAGAATTAGTCCAAAATGACAAAAAATACACCGAACCCACAGACATTGCCAACATCCTAGCTGACAGGTTCAGTGCAAACTCCCCACCAAAAGGGCAAATATTTATCCCAGCAGAGTGCTGCCCCCCTGACATCTCAGATGCTCAGGTAAGAGCTGCCCTCTCCAAAGCAAAAAACACAGCATCAATGGGACCAGACGGTGTCCCGGGCTGCGTCCTACATGAACTCCAAGAAGAGCTAAACCCAAACATAAAACTACTGTTCAATCTCAGCCTTACTACAGGATATGTACCCAAAGAGTGGTGTATAGCAACAGTGGTCCCTCTCCACAAAGGTGGTGCCTCAATGGATCCTGGAAACTATCTCCCCATAAGCCTGACAAGCTTGGTCTGCAAAGCTATGGAAAGGATCATCATGGACCTCATAAATAAAGATATTGGGGACCTACAGACACTGGATCCTACCCAGTTCGGCTTTGTTAAGGGCAGATCCTGCCTCTTAAACCTGGTTGATTTCTTTGAAACAGTCACCAAGGCCATTGACGAGGGGAAGGTGGTCTACACAGCCTACCTGGACCTCGCAAAAGCCTTCGATACAATACCCCACTCGGGCATTATAGATAAGCTCACCAGCTTAAATATAAACCCCTATGTCACTAGATGGGTTGCAAACTGGCTCAAGGACAGAACACACATGGTTAGAATTGCTGGAGCCATGTCAGACTCCAAACCAGTTACAAGTGGCGTCCCCCAAGGCTCAGTCCTGGGACCTCTCTTGTTCGGTATATATTTCTCGGAGGTACAGGCCAACATGGAAGGACTGTGGCTGACTAAGTTCGTAGATGACTGCAAACTGGGCGCCATAATTGACTCTCCAGCCGACACAAGCATCCTCCAAAAGGGCCTCATAGAAACAGACAACTGGTGCCAGAGCCATGGCCTCAAGCTAAATGCCAAAAAGTGTATAGTCATCCCCTTTGGCAAAAACAAAGTGCCCACAAATTACCACATAGGTGGTAATCCATTAAGTACAGAAGAAGTAATTAGGGACCTGGGGACCCAAGCTGATAGCAATCTCTCATTTGACAACCACGTGGCCAAAGTGGTTAGAAAAACATTTTATATAGCCCACCTAATCATGAAGGGATTCACATCTAGATCAGAGGAGGTCATCGTGCCTCTTTACTCATCCCTCATCAGGCCCATAATTGAGTACAATGCCCCTTTTGGGATGTACCTTACCAGACACCTGCAGCAACTGGAAAGCACCCAAAAGTACCTCACCAAGAGGATCATAGGGCTCAAACAGATGCCATATGCTGCCCGGTTAAAGAAACTCCAGCTCTACTCAGTGGCATACCGCCTGCTCAGAGGCGATCTGTGCCTGACGTATAAAGCCATGTCCAACCCGGAATTAATGGACATGCTGCACCTCAGAAAATCCAAATCCCATCGAGCTACGCGCTCGAGAGACTTGAACCTCAGCAATGAAATAAATAGGACATGCTGGAGGGACAGATTCATAACCCAGAGGCTCCCTTCACTCTGGAATAAAATCCCAGTCCAGGTTAGGCAGAGTCCCTCATTGACTCTCTTCAAGAGGAATCTTGATGAGTGGATGGGAGATCATAGGTTTATCCCGGGTATCACTTCTGTGTCACTGTTAGACAGAGGCACAGTATACAAACCTTGAAAAAGGGCATAGCAAAATTAATTTAAAATGGGTGGCGAAAGCCAAACACACTCTGGCTAGGCTTAGAAATGCCCTAGGGCAGATAGCCTAGTATGAACCTATGAACCTATGAACCAAGGATGATGCCACAGTATGAATAGAAAATGATTGATTTTAATAATTGACTAATTTTCTGGTGTCACCACAGGGGAATCCAATATCTATCAGCATGGAAGGCTATGGTTAACAGACACCTGTCCCCACTGGGCTTTTGAGTATTGACTAAAATTTTATCAACCCCTTAGTACCTTTTTATGTACTGTCAAAAATGACAAAACTCTAACATGGCAAAAAAAAAAATTCAAAGCAACCATAAGCTGTTACTGCTCAATGCTAGGAGCCAAACAAGAAACTCTACACCCTACAAGTTGTCCTCACTCTGGAGAATGTAGACATCTCTGCTGTTACCAAGACTTGGTTTAAAGTCACAGATAGTATTCTAGCAGCACAAAGCTATAGTAGCTTCCACACATTTAGACCAACAGCAGCACAGACAGGGGCTAAAGGTGGACGTGTTTTGATCTACATTAGCAACAAATGCAACTTCAGGTTGGTTAAACAGGATGATGCCCTGGAGTTCATCCATGTCTAAGTCTCCATAGACAAGGTTTCTTACCATGTGCTGACAAGCTACAGGTTGCCCTATATGACCCATGGACCTCACACAACACTTACCTAGGCCTACTAGAAGCACTCACCATTCAACGAAATATTCTATACATGGCAAATTTTAACCCTCTGAAGAATGGGAAACATACACTGCCTCTAACTCACAGACACAATGTTTCCTGGACTTTATCAACACAAACACCCCAGACCAAATAGTGTGCAGTCCACCCAGAGGATCAAATATATTGGAATTAGTGCTCACCAACATGGAAGACCTTTGCTGCCTTCCCATGCCACTTCCTCACTGATGATGTCGGACCACAAAGCTGTCTCCCTCAAAATAAAAATCAACCCAGAAAACCCAACTAAACCCATAACAGTTAAGAATTATTCTAAAGCAAACTACATGCTATTAGGCAACAGTTTGTCAAAATTCATGTCTCCCCCAAACCCTCCCGAGAACACAGATACCTTTGCAGAATTATTTACAGAAATCCTGTACAAACATGTAAATGGGTGCATTGAAGCTGCTATACCTCCAAAGAGTAAGACCAGATCTAACACCAAAAACAAACCCCATTGGTGGAATCCTTACCTTAACAGGGTATATAACAAAAGAAAAAAGTAATGGCTAAAATCAGAAAAAGCAACTGTAGACAAGAGCTCCCTGATTTAACTAAACAAAAAACTAAGATTCTAATAAAGTACAACAAGGTCAATTATGAGGTCAGGATAGCCACCCAGGTTAAGGACAAAAACAAGGCTTTCTTCAGCTATGTCAGGAACCTTAAAGGCAACATTCAGCAGTGTGCAGAACTGGTGGTAAAAGGCACAAACGTCACTGGCCAAGGTGACATGGCAAATCTACTGTCTGATAAATTTAGCTCTAACTTCACCCCCCTTCCCCCATCTACCCCCTGTGTAATCCCTTCTGGCATATCCCCCTAACTATCAGCAGACAGCAGGTCCTGGTGGCATTCATAAAGGCAAAAAAAACACTGCTTCAGTGGGCCCTGACAATATCCCTAATTGCCTCCTAGATAGCCTAAAACATGACCTAGCAGGACCAGTTGAGGTACTCTTCAAATACAACTTCAAAACAGGTTACTTGCCAGTTGAATGGCGGGCCACAATGGTCATCCCTCTTCAGACCATCAGCCAACACTGGGAATTACAGACCCATCAGTCTGACAAGTCTAACATGCAAACAAATGAATGAATTATCATGGAAATGATCATCAAGGACATTGGCAATGTACAGACACTGGATCCATCCCATTTTGGCTTTGTTAAGGGACGGTCTTGCCTACTCATTCTGGTAGACTTCTTTGAGAGAGTCACCATGGCTATAGATGAGGGGAATATGGTGCATACCACCCACCATGAAATGGCGAAGGCATTCAGTACAATACCCCCATTAAGTATTGTTGAAAAACTATCAGAACAACGCAAATATCCCCATATAACTCACTGGGCTGCTGGCTAGCTCATAGATAGGGCCCAAGAAGTCAGGATTGATGAGCCAACATCCACCAGGAGACTGGTTACTAGTGGAGTATCCCAGTGTTCCATGTTGGGCCTGCTCTTGTTTGGCATCTACTTCTTGGAAATCAAGGCTAGTATAAAAGGTCTCTGACTTACTAAATTCACAGATGAATGTAAATTTGGAGCTATCATAGATTCCACCCATGACACCAATATCCTACAAGAGGGTCTAACACAAACAAATTACTGGTGCCAAAAAAAACATATTAAAACTCAATGCAAAGAAATGTATCATAGTGACTTTTGGGAAATTGTCCACGTAAGCTGATTACTCTATTGCTAAAACACCCATAATAGTTGACCCAATAGTTAGGGATCCGGGAACATATGTAGATAGTAATCTAGCCTTCGACCAACATGTGGCCAAGACAGTAATAAAATGATTCTATGTTGCCCAACTCATAACCAGGGGTATATCATCCAGGTCCAAGGAAGTAAAAGTACCACTCTACTCAGCCCTTATCAGACCCATCATTGAGTATGATGCCCCATTTGGCATGTGCCTAACTAGGTACTTGCAACAGCTGGAACACTTTCAAAGGTTCCTCACCAAGGGGATCAAAGGTATTAATACACATTCATTCATAGATTGCCTTAAGTCCCTATCTCTGTACTGTTTCTAGAGGCTCCTGAGAGGTGAACTATGCTTAGCATATAAGATATCCACAGATCCAACTCTGATGGATCTCTTGCACATCCACAAAAAAAAAAAAAAAAAAAAAACAGCACCAGAAACACTAGGTCCAAGGACTCAAACTTTGCCTGCGACATAGAAGAACCTGCTGGAGAGACCATTATATAACTCAAGAATTTTCACGTTATGGCGTAAGCTCCTCGTGTACGTGAAGCAGAGTTCATCCCTGACCCTATTAAAAAGAAACCTTGATCACCGGATGGAAAATTGCAAATTCATCCCCAGTCTGGTCCCTATATCTCTGATGGACAGACGCTAACAGTAA
The DNA here is from genome assembly GCF_019279795.1 of Protopterus annectens. Classification (NCBI taxonomy): domain Eukaryota; kingdom Metazoa; phylum Chordata; order Ceratodontiformes; family Protopteridae; genus Protopterus; species Protopterus annectens. Next base: position 250,363,728 of record NC_056747.1, read on the forward strand.
GTAAATTAATCCCCAACTAACATACCTCTACATAACCTTTAGCTACCTTTTTACTAACATATCCTGATGTGATGTGAGGTATCGCCAGCTATGCCAGGAGAATTAGGGCAGTGGATGTGTAACATATGCCAGCATAGCTAGCTAGAGCTTCATAAAGAATTATATGTCATTTATATATCAAAATTATTTGTACAGATGCTTGTGTTGAAAATGTATTTATAAAGCTGCTTGCCTTAAAAATGTACCAGCAGTGCCTCCTGCTGAACAGAAATGAAATACACCTGTATGTCAGACTGAATAGTAACTGTTGAAATGAATATAGTATAACAGAAGTTAATCTCAGTCCAGCTAACTTTGAAAAATAGTCTGAAATTAAATTACCTAATTTAGACCATAAAGATTGTATCTTACAGTTCTGATTGCTGCCAGAGGCAAAATGTCTGTGAAACAAGGACTAAGCGTCCTACTGTATTGTCCTTAGGGGTGGACTAATTGCTACCCTGGAAGGGTGGAAGTTTTGAAATAATTTTATAGCTTCCAGATACTATAAAACATATCAGCAAAGCTCTGTGTGTATGGTGACACCTATGTGCTAGATTCTGGTTCAATTCCTAGTAAAGGGGGGTAGTGCGGGAACCAGAGTCAGATGACCAGATGTATGTGATATTCTGTAATCCAGCACTGAAATGATGTTTTAATACTAGATGAGACAGAAGTCTCAGAGCAGTCTGTTTTTGAAACCTGACAAAAAGGACCACTCAAATACTTCATCTTGCCATGCTTTATTAAGTAAGTAGGAAATAGTAATTTATTTAGATCATTCAATAACTATAGTGAGATTAGTTAAGTATAGTTTTTCTGTATCTGTATGAATCTTTCCATCTGTGTTATTTTTAATATTTCCTGTGATTCAAACTCTGGTGTTTATTGTAAATAGATATTTAGTATTTTCATGTTCTTTTATTATTTATTATTAAATATATTTAAACTTTTCATTGTGGCTGGTCCATTAGAGAATATTTTTAACCTTTGAGAGTATTCATATTTATTTGGTGACACTGTGGCCACTCCTGAAAGCCTTGTTGTATTGGTCAAACACTACCATTTGTATTATTATTCATTTTACTCAGTATAATTGGGTACCCTTGTAAGAGCCATAGCAGTGGAACTACCTTAGAGTCTGGGAAAAGGTAGCAGAGCTAGTAAATTTGTGCCAGCCTTTCCCAGGTGTGTGTGTGTGTGTGTGTGTGTGTGTGTGTGTGTGTGTGTGTGTGTGTGTGTGTGTGTGTGTGTGTGTGTGTGTGTGTGTGTGTGTGTATGTGTGTGTGTATAAAAATCAAATCTCAAAGACCGTGTTGACAGCTACTTCGAGCAGGGATACAGAGTACTGGTTTCATAGAGAGGGTGGTGGAGGACTTGGCCTGGAACACTCATCTGAGGACTCAACTCTACAACTGTGCCAGTGGGGAGTCTAACTGGGGGCCTGCAGAGAGAGAGGGAAACCCAGCCTGGACTGAGTGTGTTCCCTTGTGTGCTCTTAAGGGAAATTGTGCTTGGTGCAGAGAGCTGCATTTGGAAATACTGTGTGTATCTATTTTTCTTCCAAGTGAATGTACCTTACCATTTCAGTGGTGAGGATTCAGTCTCCTTGATTACTGGCCCACAGGAAGGATGTCCACCCACCATATAGGCATCCAAGGAACTCTGGGACAAAATTGGGTTGGGTTGCATGGCTAGGCCCATAAAGACCCTGGTGGTTGTTAGCCTCATATAAATATATGAAGCTATACTTTCTGGGAATTTGAATCAGCCAGGAGCACAGCACCATGCCAGAAGACTATGAGTTTCAAGGAGTGGAAGGTAATTGAGGTCTTAGACCAAGAGGGGTTCAGACAACTGGTGTGGAATTATATCAGAAAGGCAAGAATTCTGGATGCGATTTTGAAGAAAGTGGGGGCCATTGTACATATTCAAGTGAAGGCCGTGATAACCAATATGTGATTTAGAGTGAGATAAATAGCAAGAATGCAAAAGGTTCATAGGTAAGTACCAAGCTAACTGCCCTTGTGGGCCATTTTAAGCTTACCCAGTTTCCCTTTCGGTGTTGTAATTAACGTATTCCATTTGGTTATAGATTTGTCTTGCCCATCCCATGGTCGATAATTATATATTACTCCTAATAAGAATAATTGGGATCATACCAAAGATAATTTGAGGGGACCCTTGCATGGGATAAAGCATTTAGGAGCTGCCTCTGCCCATTAGTAGTACAGGGGTAAAATGTAGCATTAATATTACAATGACAAAGATAGTGCTGTGAGACTTTAGAGAGAGAAGGTCAAAGATTAATTAGGGATCTGAAAGTAAATTAAAATACAAAACTATGGGAATGGGTTGTGAACTGAGTACTCAAGAAATGGACAGTGAGAGAAAAGAGAAGGACAATATGTCTACACAGAAATTTAATTATAGTGATTAGGCAAAAAAAGGAAATACAAGTAAAAAGATAGTACAAGGAGGTAGAAGAGGCACAGTACGAGGGCATAAGCAGAGGAGCATCAAAGGAAGTGAGTGAGCTGAGAATGAGTTAGCAGAAGGGATCAAAAAAGGGGAACTATGTGAGAAGGATGTAGGATGGAGTGGAGTGATGAGTGGACAGAAACTGGAATACAGAGATAGAATGAGGAGATAGAGCTGGCAGTCCTAAGTAAGGGTAAAACACAGGGACCAGATGAGATGGACTGTCTCTCATGGGTCTCAGACACCTGTGTAGTGTGCTGGCAGATCCTGTAATGAAACCCTAGAAAAAAATCACTGGCCACTCAAGATTAAGCATCCGAGGGCTGAAAAAAACAAATGTGTTACCATTGTACAAGTTTGGGGAAGTAGAAAATTTAGAAAACTATATGCCCATTAGCCTAAGAACATCTGCAGGAAAAGCAAGAATATCACAGACAAAATTTGAATGCAAAGGCTGATTCTTTTCCTAGAAGATAACAAACTATCAGACAGAAACCATCACAGGCTGCTGGCCAGAAAGAGCCATTTGTTAAATTCGATCCAGTTGTATGATTGTTCTATAGCACAGCTTGACAGGGAATCTTGGGAGAAATAGCTGACCTGGAATTCACAAATATATTTTGCCTTATCCCTACATGTGTGAATGTTAGGAAAAGTGCAAGGGATGGGAGTACAACTAAGACTAAGGAAATGGACTATTTCATAGGTGAGGGGGTGAGAGGGGCAATATCATGAACAAGTGGAGTGCCAAAGATATCAGTCGCATATGAATCTGAAAGGAAAAAAAAACAAGAACAGCCCCTTCAGTGATGATCCTAAACAAGCACTTCGATGGGGGAGGGGGTGGAGAAAGAGTCTGAAATACTTGGAAAGGCTGACCACATGGGGAGAAAAAATGGCAGCTGAAGTTCACTATTAACAAAGTATTGCACATGAGCCACAGTGGTACTAGTATGTCTTCTCTGCTGGGATGAGAGGAAGTGACTGTGACACAACAAGAAAAGGATCTATGATTGCTTATTGCAGCTAGGCTGCACCACCATAAGCAGACTGATAGAGCTATCACAGCAATGAAGAGAAAGCTGGGGTGTATCCTCAAGGATTTATAGCAGATTGTCGAAATTTTACATTGCTGAAATTCATATGGTTGAGACCACATGATTAACAATGTAAAATCTTGGAACACCAAGTAAAAAACAGAAACAGCATTTAAGCAGGGCCAAGCCCCTCTGCACCTGCCACACCCCCTGCTAATTTTATATACTAATTCCAAGATCGCACTACAGTAGGGAAAAGGGCACATTCCCTGATCCCCACTGTATCGCAACCTCAGTCCAACTCTGTTTCTGCTTATCAGTTAGCTTGTGATATTTTACATTGTCGATCATGTGGTCTTGACCATATGAATTTTGACAATGTAAAGAACTGACAAACTGATATAAACCCATCCACAGGTATATAGACTCCATAAGAAAGGAATTAATGATCCCACTATATGAAGGGCCTGGTTAGGCCATGCTTTGAGTCTACAGGCCTTCCAAGGAGAGGAACATCAAAGTGTTTGAATGAGGCAAGAGAAACGCCAATAGAAGCATGTTTTAAGACCTAGAGCATTGGATGGGTGAGAATGAGTATGAGTAAACATTTGAAGAGATGGAAATATTTACACTAGGAAGTGAAAGAGACAGAGAAGATATGATATGGGTACACTGGTGAGATGTGAAGGGATGATCCAGCACAGGAGTTCAGAGGAATGAAGCAGCACAGGCAGATGGTTGTAGAGACCACCTTCTCCCCGGATCTGTTATAGTACTTCTCATAAGCAGGACTGTGGACCTCCTAAATGTAATACCAGAATGAGTGATGGATTGAGAATCCACAGAGGCAATTAAAAGGACATAGAATGGGGATGGGATAACAGAGATGTGGAACATTAAAGGCACTTAAAGGTCAGAGTACACAGCTTTAGTGTATGTTTCTGACATCAGGCAAATGTGATATACAGGTCTAGAGCAAAAAGGAGGAAAAAAGTTGACCAGGCTGATGAAGATGAGAAAGTACCCACGAAAGACAGGGTATGACTGAGCAGCTTGCCACATTCTGCATTAAGGAAAGGCTGAGGGGTGTCTTACTAGTTGTGTGTTATAACACAGTGAGGAGTGTAGCAGGCACTCAACAGGAAATGGGAGGAGATAGCAGGGAGGTAACTATCTGCTCTAAGAGAATACAAGGCAAAATGAACAGAAGGGCTGTTCCTAATATACTTAAGACAGTTATAAATGTGCTAGGAGATTCACTGATGGAAATCTTCAGCAGATCACTAGTTGGTGCTGAAGCGCCTGAGGAATGTAAAACAAGCACGAAAGACCCAATCTTATCTGACCTCCTATTTCTTCACAAAACTAATAGCTCTACAAACACCTACACTAGGAACTTAAGTATATACCAATAAAAAAAAAAAAAAAACCTAGAGGAATAGGTTCCTAACTCAATGTATTCCCACTCTATGGAATAAGTTACCTAAGTTACCACTACAGGTCAAAGTACTACTTTGGCTATCTTTATGACTAATCTTGGTAATTGGATAGGTCAACACAAATTTACACCACAGTTATGACGTACAAGTCTGCTTGATTTGAGAGATGAGCACTATTAAGTGTGTGAGGATGATGAAAAGACATTTTAAGTTTATCTATTCAAAGTGTATATGGTTAGACATCTTATGGTCTACATGGTCACTCACCTAGCACTATTCCTGTGTTTGCAATCACATCAATATGGTAGCCTACATTATGCCATTTTAAAGTATAATGTATAATGTATACCTCTTAGAAAATAAAAGAAAACCAGTTTAGAAAGATTTTTAGTGTAGTTGCTCATTAAATATGACATTGTTTATAGCACACTGGCCTGCAAACCAGCAATTATATCATGTCTTTACTGCTTTACTGCTTTTACTTAACACTCATCGCAGAGCAAAATCTGTTTTCTGAACTATGCTGAAAAGCAGATTAGGCTAAGATAACTGTTCTCTATCAAGAGAATCACATAAATTGTGAAAGAGATTATTTGGTTGCTGTGGTGAATAAAGAAAGCTTTCTTGGATGTTATGAGATTACTTCTACAGTGCGATATTAAGTATTTCCTGCTTTTTCTGACCAAGCTTAAATCTGCATTTTAGCCTGGACAAGAAAAGCAGAGAATGCTTAATATTGCCTCTGTACAGTATTCAAGACATGATGTTCTCTTAAAGGTATATGATGTCATCTCTTGTTTGTCAAAAAATTTGGCTAGTCAGCTCTCTATAAGTGATCTCATACTGAGCCTGTCTGCATTCTCAGGAACACTTCAGCTTATATATTACACCCAGCTACAAAGCAGTGCTGGGGATTGGCAAGAAGGCCCGTAACTTAGCAATGTTCCATCAGCTGATCATAAACAGCTAATTTTATAAATACAGCAGAAATGGGCCTAATATAAGAAACCAATATAGGGTGACATTCCTTAAGCAAAGGGATGATAGCAGTAAATTTAAGAGCAGATGGGATTCACACATCCTAGGAAGGACAGAATAAAACATTCTAAGGGAAAATCATGGATAGCAGTGAACAACATAAACAGATGAAAGGTATGCGGTGTTGTAGCAACGTATTGGCACATGTACTATCAACAGGCAGATTTTATGGGCTACTTGAAGTTATCAAAAAATGTCATTAGTGAATGCCATTTCAATGAATGTAGAATTGTGAAAGTGTGCTACCATGAGAGAAGCACAGCTTTAAGAATCTCAAACCACAGAACAAACAGCAGTGTTTTTCTGATCATTAGCATAAATACATACAAAACAAATTTATGTCATCCTAAACTTAAATATTTAAAACTCCAAGACTGCACAACCTCGCCAAAAAGGAAGTAATCTCATAACTGTTACAATTAAGTTTGGAAAGGGTGAAGGCTTGACCCTACAAAAAAAAAAAAAATAAAATAAAAAAAAACAATCTTTCAGTTACCAGTTTTGGGACTCAAACCCAGATGTATAACACCTTTGCAAATTGTATTCCCTTTCATGTTTGCTGATCTTAGAGCTGATGGCCTGCCTATTTAAAACAGTATTTGATTAATAAAAATGCAAACTGGAAAACACCCATGCAAGCCATAATAAATGATCTGTCCACTTAAAAGAGAGACACTGTTATTCAGTTATTCTGTAACACAGTTTTCTTTGCCACAGATGGAATTTGTACACTGAAGCTCTCACCTTATAACTAAATATTGCAGTAATAACGAACAAGTAAAACCTTAAAAACATAATATTCCTGTTTTTCATTATGTAAAAAAAATTTAGCCTATTAATGCACAGTGTCACTGCCATTGTCAAAGTTCCAGCATATGCAGTTTGGCAGCGGCAAATTTTAGATTACTCTGTCCAAAGCAGCCAAATCAGACTTCTTTAGGATTACACAAAAACAGATGCTTAAACTGAATGATTGCTGTGTTACAGTTGCCAGGTTTTATACTTTAATCTTCGTCTTCCAAATTTATTTCACAACACATAGCTTTCAGCCTTTTAGTTTCCAGAGTTAAGGACATATCAAAAAAATAATCACAGGTAAATACCACATATCAGAGATACATTTTAAATTATTGGCACTGTTGACCTAGTGTTCTGACAGGACAGGAGAACATGGAAGATTAACACATAGTTTAAGCTATTTTTATTAATTTTAAACAACAATAAACCAATGCATTCAGTAAAATGGTATGTAACTCGAACAGTTGTCATTACTGGTTGAATGCAGTCTCTCGTTTAGGAACAGTTTAGAGTACGTATGCCCCACTGTTATGAATCTGAATTTGTACTTCATTCACTGTCCATATTCCAAGGTTCTGCTACATATTTGTGACTACATGGCATATGATAATTTCTCAAGCACAGCAAAATGAGTGGAGGATAGCAGCTGCAGATCAATATTAGAACCTCTGATTAAAAAGTATATAGAATTATAAACTTTGGTGCATTCTTGTCAATCTTTCTTATATTATCTGGGTTAACATTATCATGCAATAATGTATGCTTCCAGCAGGTGGCAGAGTGGGCACATTAATGATAACTTCTTAAATTGAGGATTGTAGATTGTATTGAGGTTTATTTTAACAGCAGATTTCAGTACAAATCCACTTATAATGGATTGGTTACGGAAACACAGTAACCATAACCAATCTACTGAATTATATTTGCAAGGCTGCCTAAGTATTTTTGATAAGTGTCAGAACAGCCATTTACAGTCCTGATTCGGTTGTTGTGATGGATGAATATGTTGCTTAAATCCACAGCATCAGATTACCAATATTACGCATATGGAAATAATATAGATCACTGACTTCTGTTGAATAAATTAAAGAATCATATGAACTATACTACTGTGTCTTTAAATGCACTGGACATTAGTTATCTCTATCTCAATTAACTTGCATTTTTCAAATAAATTTTGGCATACCTGACTATATTATTCATCATAAAGATCTGACCCATCTTTAATTCAAAATTTTAAGCTATACCTCTGTTCCTGCTCTGTTTCCTCTGTGAGCTTATAATGTATTTGACAGGCAGGGTTAACAGACTATGAATATCACAGAGCACAGCTTACAGATTATCATTCATAGCAAGTCGTAAATGAGTCTGGCACATACAGCAGACCTAGGTTTAACATCTTCAAACTATATTTGCATACTGTGCGACTGAGCAAATCTCCTTAACATTCCTGGCTCTGTCTGCCTGCTTCTAAAAACAAACACTGGTGCCTAATGAGTCTTACCTGATTACTAATGAATTAAAAAAAATCAGTTCTAAATTAAAATGTATAAATTCTCTTCATACTGTCTGTGCATCAGCTCAACCAACAAAACCATAATTGATTATAAGCACATGCAACAATTTAACACAATCTGTTAATACGTACAATATATACATTATCTACAAAAATGCTTACCATTTTGTCTGTACAGTTGAAGTTTTAAGTATCACAAATGGTTTTATAATTATACTGCATACTGCTTCACTACTTCATACTCATCTTGGGTTCCAGCCTTGGCTTGAAAAGAGTCAAGTGACTAGTCCAGTTACCTGGTTAACAAATCAAAATAAAATAAAATAAATAAATAAATAAATTCCATAATACTGTTGTGACTACCAAGCACCAGACATACCTCGTAACCTGCAGACATTGAAAACAGGAACATCCAGCTAAAAATCTGGACTTCTATTTAGCATAAAATTTGAATACTAAATAGCACATAACTCTTTGTGTTTCCTGTAGGATTGTGGGATACTACTCAGAAACATTTTAAAAAAAACAAAAAGTGACACAAATGATGGAAAATGTAAGTAAATAATTAAAGAGACAGTGTAAAATATGTAGACTGTAATGAACTGTATAAATAAAGTTCTACCACACTAGGTCATTTATTTTTGCTTCTAAAAATAGATTTGTATCCTCTTTCTTTAAATTATTGTTTCCACTAGCATGATGGTCATGTAGTGTGGTTTTCTGTGTACTTGACAGCTTCAAAGATCACATGTGATGGGGGGGGGGGTTCAGAAAATTGTGTAGATGTAAATGAGCTGAGTTGTACCTCCCTGGACTATATGAAGAGAGAGATCTTGGAGCTCTCAGGCTATATGTTACAGGCCAATATGAGCCAGGCATTGAGCGGCATATTACTAATCACCAAGTATGATGTCACAACATCAACAAAAGATGGCTGATTTTAACAAATGGCTGTCTTCCTAGTGTCATTCTAAGAGAATCCAATATTTGATGACTTGAGAGGACATGGTTAACATACCACCTTGCTTTGCAAAGATGGTCTGCACCTGTCCCCTCTAGGCTTTTGAATACTGGCTAAAAATGTATCCACCCCCATAGTGTGTTTTTTTAGGCAATGCCTAACTGACAAACATGCAGACATAGCCAGTCAATTTAACTGAACCTCAAGGTGTTACTGCTCAGTGCCAGGAGCCTAATTAAAAAAATACACTCCCTCCAAGCCCTCCTCATACTTGAGAATAAAGACATCTGTGCAGTTAACGAGAGATTGTTTAAAGCAGCAGAGAGTAACCCAGCAGTGCCAGGCTTCAGTGCATTCCACACTTTTAGACCAGAAGTTGCACAGACAAGGACCAAAAGGGGAGGTGTCTCAATATACTTCAATATCAAGCTTCTTTCTAGAGAGGTTGATCAAACAGGATGACACACTGGAGTTCCTCCACATGAAGATCATTATAGATAAAATCCTTTACCATCTCTTAGCCAGCTATAGGTCACTTTCCATGTCCCAAGAAGCCCACAATGCATACTTGGACCTACCTGAGACACTTATCATCCAACCTAATACCCATCAGAGACTTTAATTGCCCCTCTACAGACTGGGAATCCTACATGGCCTCAAGTCTACAGGCACAGAGATTCCTGGAATTCGTAAATAAAAACACCATTGACCAAATAGTGAATACGCCCACCAGATCCTAAATACTAGACCTTGAACTCACAAATATGGGAGAATGCTCTAATCCCAACTTCAGTGTGTCATCCTCCATGGTAAGGTCTACCCACAAAGTTGTCACCTTTGTAATCAAAACCAACTCTGTAACCCAAGTAAACCCAGTAAGAGGAACTATTCCAAGTGATGATTTGTCAAAATTCCATGCCCCTCCAAATCCCAAGAACACAGCAGGCTACACTGAATTATTCTCAGATACTCTGTACAACCATGTGAATGGCTGCATAGAGGCTGGTATACCTACCAGAAGGAAATCCAGAACTGGTATCAAAAACAAATCACTTTGGTGGCATCTCAAATGAAACAGGACATACGACAAAAGGAAAAATATTATGGGGAAAAAAGGAAGGGTAATTCCCATAAAAATAAAAACTCTCTTAAACGAAATAGGCAACTAAGAAGGCTTATTAGGTCAAGCAAAGCCAACTTTAAGTTTAAGGTAGCCTCCCAGTTGAAAGATAACCATAAGGCCTTCTTCAGCTATATCAGAAACCTCAAGGGCAGTACATAGCAATTTGTAGAACTGGTGGTTAATGGCGCCGCATTCACTTATCCTGATGATACAGCTAACCTGTTAGTGAAAAAATTCAGTTCCAGTTTTACCCCTGTCTCACTTGTGATCATCCTCCAAGAAATACCCTCAAACATAACCCCTCCAACTATAGCTAGGGAGCATGTACTGGCAATGCTTGCTAAAGCCAAGAACACAACCTCAATGGGTACCAATAACATCCCAGAATGCCTTCTGAACAGTCTAAAATATGTCTATCAGAAACCTTGGAGTCACTATTTAACTATAGTCTTAAAACAGGCTTTCTGCCATGAGAATGGAGGACTGCAATGGTTATCCCCCTTCGTCAGAAAGAACCTTCAACAGATCCTGGACACTACAAACCCATTAGTCTGACTAGCCTTATTTGCAAAGCCGCAGAAAGAATTATCTTGGAATTATCAACTAGGACATAGGAGACCTCCAGACACTGGATCCGTCATGGTTTAGCATTGTCAAAGGAAGGTCATGCATACTGAACCTGACGGATTTCTTTGAAAAGGTCAGTTAGGTAATGGATGAGATGAAAGTAGTGTATACTGCCTACGGAGATCTGGCTAAAGCCTTTGATACAATACCCTACTCAGGCATTGTCAATAAACCTATGGAACTAGGCATAAACCCCTTTATAACAGGCTGGATAGCTAGCTGGCTCACTGATAGAACCAAGGGGCTGGTCATCAGTGGAGTCCCCCAGGGCTCTGTGCTAGGCCCACTCCTCTTCAACATGTACTTTTCGGAGGTCAAAGATATTGTCAAAGGCCTCTGGCTGACCAAGTTTGCAGATGATTGCAAACTGGGAGCAGTCATTGAATCCCACCAAGATTAGACCACCCTTCAGGAAGGTCTAATACAGACAAACACTTGGTGCCAAAACCATAGTTTATAAACTCAATGCCAAGAAATGCATTATAGTACCTTTTGGGAAGCTGACCACCCCGGCTACTACATCATCAATAAAACATCTCTAAAAGTTAATTCACTTAAGGATCTCGAAACTAAGCCTTCGACCAACATGTGTTCAACACAGTAAGAAAATCCTTCTATGTTGCTCAACTGATAAATAAGGGCATAGCATCTAGGTCCAGAGAGGTCATCATAACACTGTACATGGCCCTCATCAGACCCACCATAGAGTATAATGCCCCCTTCAGTATGTGCCTGATCAAACACATGCAACAATTGTAACATCCACAATGGTTCCTTACAAAAAGATTACAGGGAGTAAACACAACGTCCTACATTGATCATCTCAAAGCCTTAAATCTTTACTTGCTATCATACAGACTTCTAAGAGGTGATCTTTGGCTGACATACAAGGCATCCCTGGACCCTGTTCTGATGGACCTTTTGGACATCTGCGAAACAAACAGCACCAGAACTACTAGATCAAAAGGCCCAAATCTTGCTCGTAACTTAAACAGGACATGTTAGAGAGACAGGTATTTTCTCAGGGAATTCCCATTCTCTGAAACAGGCTCCCCAGACACTTGAAGTGGAGTTCCTCCCTAATCCTATTCAAGCACAACTTGGGGTAGTCAGAAATTCACCACTAATCTGGCACCTGTGTCTCTGTTGGACATAGGCAGTCAGTAAATCGCCCTCTATATAAACTGAAAGCTGTAGGTCACATTCGGGTTGCACAGCTAGGCTTATTATGAGGACTGTAGTGATCACAAGCCTAGTATAGACCTATGAACCTATGAGCCATAAATAAGGCCATCTAAAATCAGGTCTGAAAATAGGAATGCTCCTCCAAATTAGGGACAGGTGGGAGGTCTGCCACCAGGTATGGCGTTTAGATGTGGAGTACTACATAAGCTGTCTGAATACTGTGCCTATATGTTGAAATCAGCTGCAAAGTCAGTTTTTCAGGCTTGGATATAGAGTACAAAATGGCACCTTTAACACAGCAGTCAGATATTTCTATCTAAAGCCTTTTGTTAGGAAGACTAACCGTATCTCACACTTATGAGCATTACAGGACTGATCAAGTTCCTTAAATGTCACAAGGGGAAAAGTGCTCTGAGGTATATTGGTTTGACAGGATGTAGTAAACTTATCTGATCAGTTCCTTGCAGTAGTGGTATCATAAACTATGCATTTCACCTTGCAAATGACTGATATCTTGTAGCTACCACAGGGAAATACTAGGCCAAAACTATCCCCTAGAGTCCTAGCTCTTCTTCACAAATATGTCAGCATTTGTAGATTTAATTTTAGCTTTTCATTACACCCAACAATACAGTGTCATTGACACTGTCTCTGACCCTCTTCTGCATCATGTAGAATACCTGCAATGTCCTCTGACACTAAGATCCTAGTTAAGGAAAAGGGGCCAAAGACTACTGCAGGAGGCAAAGGATATGCGTGAGGATCATTTTTTGTATGTAGCTGAAAGTCCATTAACTAGCTACACTGTACTCCAAAGTGTGCATTTATCCAGGTTTAAGGCATTCCCATATCAATGGTTCACAGAAGCAGCCTGTGCAAGAAATAGGGACACGGTGTCTTGGAATAAATCATCAGTGCCCTGGACATGCAGCCATCAGTTTTGGTGACCTGAGAAACTAAGGTACCTTTATCTAGACACATACCACTAGAGTCAGCTAATATCTGCCTCTGCAAGCCTTTTTTGAACAACGCATTCCAAAAGGATAATTAGGAATGAGATCTGTAGGAGATAGTTAGCATCATTCTCAAAGGAGGTCCTCTGTTCTAGGCCACATCTTGTGAAACCGCTGCAAACATAAAGCACCGTGTACTGGGACCAGTGATGCAGCCAGCTTCTTAGCCAAGTGGTCACATGGTTTGGTGTGCTCCTTGTGTATAGGTATGACATACATCTTGTCTCTTAATCTTAATTTGTACATACTGGCCTTAGTCTGCATTGTCCTTCCAAATCACCACCTCCTCTTCATTCAAATATTCTGTCCACAAACAGCAAGTAGCAGCAGAGTGAGAGGATGGGAAAGAGGTCTGATAGAAATGGCAGGAACCAGAAGACTATTAGACTATTTTGGTCAACTTCAAACTATAAATGTTCACCATGACACTAACTTCACTTTTTTTTAAATATATGTCAGCATAACCATAATATCTAATAATTCAAATAAATAAATTACTCACCTGTCAATGGTGGAGTATTGTACGTACCTGTGATTCTCAGAGCTATATTACCTGAAGTTTTGTGCTCCTGGTAGGGTTACCCTTGGCAGAATAAGAAAAACAGAATCCAGCAGTCAGTTCCAACACAAGGGCTCCAAAATTCCACATTAATTTAAAAAAACATTGTAAAACCTGTCAAAAAACAAGCAAACTATTCAATATAACACTGAACAGTTGAGCGATTTCATCTTAATGGATTGACATAATCAGAACCATCAGTCAGTCATGCAGACCTATAAATAACATTTTTCACTTACACATCCTTTAAACACAACAAATGGTAGCTGTTGTATCTAAAAGAGACACACCAACCAATACTCCTTCATTAATTCTAAGCATAAAATTAAAAAAGAAATGAGTTTAAACTCATAAAAATACTTTACCCACCATCAGAGAATTGAGCCCCAGTCTCCCACATGGCAAGCAGGAATAATCACCACAGTACAAACTTTGAAACACACTCAAACACTAAGAAGGGTGAAAGGTCAAAATATACAAGAATAGCAAGTGATAGATTTATAACTTGCTTGCTCGTTTCTTACGTTCACTATTTAATGAAACATTTTCATTCAAGCCTGGTGGATATGTAGCATCCAGCCTGAGCTGCCAATGCAGTTCCCTGTTCAGTAGTTTATTATACCTACTGGCCACACAGGCTGAAGTATCCACCTGGTTGATAACTGAAGAGGCAAAGCCAGTAAAATCTAACACAGGTCCCAGAATGTTTGGCAAGAACACTCTTATTATCAGCATGTTGATACTATATGCATGTTGGTAGATTTGTTTATTCAAAGCATTGTCCGTTTTGCCTACTGAGGTATCAAGGTATTTCTGGATGAGTTTTTACTTTTATAGGTTCATAGGTGTGTACTAGGCTAATGGCCCTGGAGCCTTTACAAGCCTAGTCCATAGGATTATCCTGGCATCATGCCACCCAAGCTTAGTTCCCAGTGCCTCTGTCAAGTAGAGTCACTGGAGTGATCCCAGGGGTGAATTTTCTATTTCCCATCCACTCATCAAGATTTCTCTTGAAGAGGGCCAGTGAGGTGTTCCACTTGACATGTATGGGAGGTCTATTCCATAGCATAGGCAGCCTCTGGGTTATGAACCTGTCCCTCCAGCTTGTTCTGTTGATTGTGGTAATGAGGTTGAGATCTTTGGACTGTATGGTGTGGAGGGATTGGGATTTCTTTAGATGCAGCATTTCTAACAGAGCTGGGTTAGACATGGCTTTGTTAGTCAAGCAAAGATTGCCTCTAAGTAGGTGATATGAGACAGAGAATAGTTGGAAAGTTTTGAGTCTGTCCATATAGGACAAGTGTTTAAGGCCTAGGATCCTCTTTGTGAGGTAACTTTGCGGCCTCCAGTTGTTGCAGGTGTCTAGTGAGGTACATACCAAATGGGGCACTGTACTCAATGATTGGCCTAATAAGGGAAGAGTAGATGGAGACAATGACCTCTTTCTTCCTGGATGCAAAACCCTTAGTAATGAGATGTGCCATATAGAAGGACTTTCTGACCACAGTGGCAATGTGGTGGTCAAAAGAGAGGTTGCTGTCAACCTGTGTTCCCAGATCTCTTATAATGCCTTCTGTGTTCAGTGGACTACCATCAGTGTGGTAATTCATGGGAACTGGGTTTTTCCCAAAGGGGATGAGAACACATTTTTTGGCATTGAACTTAAGGCCATGGTTCTGACACCAGTCGTTGGTCTTAGTGAGGCCTTTCTGTAGGATGTCAACATCACTTGGGGAGTTAATTATGGCACCCAACTTGCAATCATCTGCAAACCTTGTCAGCCAGAGTCCCTTCGTGTTGGCCTGGGCTTCAGTGAAGTAGATACCATACATGAGAGGGCCCAGGACTGAATCCTGTGGGACTCCACTCATGACTGGTCAGCAGTCTGACTTGGAGTCAGCTACTTTCACACTGTGGGTTCTGTCTGTGAGCCATTTTGCAACCCACCTAGTGATATAGGGGTTGATGCCTAGCTTAGTGAGTTTTTCTATGATTTCTGAGTGGGGAATGGTATCAAAGGCCTTGGCCAGATCAAGGTAGGCTGTATGAACCACCTTTCCTTCATCCACAGCTCTGGTGACTTACTCAAAGAAATCAACCAGGTTGAGCAGGCATGATCTACCCTTCACAAAACCAAACTATGTGGGATCCAGAGTTTGGAGATTCCCTATATACTTGTTTATAAGGTCGATAATGATGTGTTCCATAGCTTTGCATATCAGACTCGTCAGGCTAATGGGGCAATAGTTCCCAGGGTCTGTAGTTGCTCCTCCTTTGTGGAGAGGAATGACTGTAGCAGTGTGCCATTCAATAAGGACAAAGCCTGAGATGAGGCTGTGATTGAACAGGGCACATAAGTGAGGTGCCAGTTCACTCTGTAGTTCATGTAGAACACAGCCAGGGATATTGTCAGGTCCCATAGAAGCTGTATTTTTGGCCTTGCACAGTGCTGTTTTAACCTGTGCAGCAGTAATACTAAGTGCCTGGCAATCTACTGGTATTATGATTGGTCCTTTTGTGGGGGAGAGAGGGGTAAAGTTGGCACTGAATCTGTCGGCCAGTATATTGGCAATATCTGTTGGCTCGGTATAGGAGGTGCCATTGTGCAATAGCTCCGAGCAAGTCTGGGTATTACCATGGAGATTCTTTACATAACTATAAAAGCCTTGTGGTTGTCTTTACTATCTGCTGCAATTCTGTTTTCATAGCTAGCTTTAGAGGATTTGGTGAGGGATCTCAAGTTTTTGTTGAAGCTGATAAGGGAGTTTTTCCAGTCTTGGGAATTCACCTTATTCTGCTTCAGTTTCCTCCTGCTGTTGTAGAGTTTGTTTATGGCAGGGGACCACCAGATTGGCTTCCATTTTTTGGAGGAGAGCATCTTGGTTCTATTGGGTATAGCAAGATCCATGCATTTATGTACGTGTTCATACAGGGCATTAGTGTATGATTCGGTGGTCATGCAGCTGTCCTCCAATTGCATGGGTGCCGTGAAGTTAGCCACCTCTGTTTTTAGGAGCCCAAAGTTAGCTTTGGAGAAGTTTTTCATGGTGGTTACTTTGCAGGGGGGGGGGGGGGGTTGGATTTTCAAGGTGATTAGTTTGTGGTCGGATCTAACCAGGGAGGAGTTGACGACTGGTATAGAGCAACGGTCACCCATGTTAGTAATGACCAGGTCAAGGATGTTGCTACCTCTAGTGGGGGTAAGAACGAGCTGGTCTAGGGCATTGGAATTAATGAAATCCAGGAAACGTTGGGCAAGTGAATTGGTACATGAGTAGTTTTCGCAGTTAATGGAGGGGTAGTTGGAGTCACCCAGTGTGAGAGTCTCTGCACTTTTGATGTGATATATCAAGAGTTATATGACTATCTGAGGGTGCCCTATCCAATTATGCAGCAAAAACAACAGCAAAGCAGCAAAAGAACCGCAGCAAATGCAATGAAAACAAAGACCAGGAACCCAACGAATAAAATGTATTCCTCTACGTCTCAGCATACACTGCCTCCAGGAACCCAATGAATACAATGTATTCCTCTCTGACGTCTCAGCATAGACTGCCTCCAGGAACCCAATGAATACAATGTACTCCTCTCTGATGTCTCGGCATACACTGCCTCCAGGAGCCCAATGAATAAAATGTATTCCTCTCTGACGTCTCGGCATGCACTGCCTCCAGGAACCCAGTGAATACAATGTATTCCTCTCTGACGTCTCAGCATAGACTGCCTCCAGGAACCCAATGAATACAATGTATTCCTCTCTGACGTCTCAGCATAGACTGCCTCCAGGAACCCAATGAATACAATGTACTCCTCTCTGATGTCTCGGCATACACTGCCTCCAGGAACCCAATGAATAAAATGTATTCCTCTCTGACGTCTCGGCATGCACTGCCTCCAGGAACCCAGTGAATACAATGTATTCCTCTCTGACGTCTCGGCATACACTGCCTCCAGGAACCCAATGAATACAATGTATTCCTCTCTGACGTCTCGGCATACACTGCCTCCAGGAATCCAATGAATAAAATGTATTCCTCTCTGACGTCTCGGCATACACTGCCTTCTTGGAGTACACAATTACTTCACATCACGCACTTGTTTTATATACACTACTAAATAGGCAATTAAACAATAAAGTCATCAGCTGATACCCTAAAACACTTAAAAAGCATTTAAACTTTAAAAGTAATACATGCCAATTAAAATCAACATTCATAGCCTTTGGAAACAAAGTATCAAACTTTAATATATACACTGCTTCTTTATAAAGACGTTTATTCTTGCTGATGCCCCCCCCCCACCAAAAAAAAACACACTCTACTTTTTCTAAAATTGTAGCTTGTAAACCATGGACTGAACTACCATGTGCTTCAAAAAAATGTTGTGCCACTGAACTCTGTTCCTTTTTATTTAATATATCATGAACATGTTCTAATAGCTTTATTTTAAAAGCTCTTTTGGACTCACCCACATAAAACTTATTGCAAGGACATCTGAGGGCATAAATAATGCCTTCAGTGTCACACCTATAATTCCCACAAACCTCAAAACTTCGACCATTTAAGAGTCCAAAAGAAGGCACAATAAATTTGCATGCCTTACATTTGCCACATCCTACTGTCCCTTTTATTCTTAATAACTCATATAAGACCTCCTTAGGTCTGCAAAACCTAGATTTCACCGAAAAGCTCATAATATTTCTGCCCACTCTATATGAAGCAACAAGTTTATTAGGCATCCATGAACTTCCAACCTTTAAATTTTGATAACAGTTGCCACTGTGTTTGTACTGTCTCATGAAGCCTATTGCTAAATCCACTATATGTGGTTACAAAATACGTTTCACAACCATATTGAATATTGTTATTTAATTTGGAAACACCCTTCCATTTTCTATTATTGTTTCCTGTATATTCTTTATTGAATCTAGATCATGCCTTAGCAATTATATCTTCACAATACCCACGCTTTTTAAACATTTTGAAAGTATAACCTATCTCCCTTAAAAATCTTGTTCATCACTGCATAGTCTATAAAGACGTATGCACTCACCATAAGGTAAGGCATCAATCATATGCCCAGGATGACAACTTGTTGCTTTCAAATAATATATGACCCCCTGAAATTTCCCATGTACTTTTGTGGTTAGTATACCATCTTCCTTAAGTAACAAATCTGCATCCAAAAATGACACCTTCTTCCCTATTTGGATGCCATCAAATGTGAAATTAAATCTGTTTACTTGTAATTCATCCAAAAAAATCTTTACTTCCTGTTCTCCTCCTTCACATAAAAAAATTAAATCATCAATAAATCTAAAGTAACATTTAACATATTGACAAAAAAATCTTTTCCTATAAACATATTCAACTTCAAATAAGCCCATGGTTAAATTAGCATATGAGGAGGCAAAAGCCGCCCCATAACTGTTCCACATTTCTGATAAACCTGGCTATCAAACTCAAAATAATTATTCTTCAAACAAAAATGTACTAAATCTATAATATATTCTGTAGTGGGTGACTTCCCCATGAAGAATCTAATTGCCTCGAGGCAATGGCTGTGTTTAATGTTAGTATATAAACTTTTCACATCTAAAGTCACCCAGTACATCTTATTAGTCCATTGTACTGTCCTTAACTTGCTTAAAAAAATCAAAAATATCTTTAACATAAGCAGGTAATAAAACTACCTTGTGTAGCAACAGGAAATCCAGCAATTGTCCCAAATTGTAAGTCAAATAATTTCTACCTGAAACAATAGGGCATCCTGGAGGGGCCTGTATATTTTTGTGAATTTTAGATAAACAGTAGAATGTGGCAATACTATGACTGTTCATAGTTAACTTCTTCTGAACATTGTCAGCAGTTAAATAACCTAACCTGACACCTTTCTTAAGTAAAGATTTAAATTCAACTAAGGCTCCCAAATAATGACTTGTATCTACCTTTGAATAAGTTGAATTGTCATCCAAATGTTCACGGCACATCTTCAAATACTGAGATATATGCATCACAACTAGTTTGTTTCCCTTATCAGCAGCTTTGAAAACCAGCTGTTAATTTTTAGTCATATTTAATAATGCTGACCACTCTTCTCTACTTAAATTGTAAACAATATTCTGTTTTTCATTTAAAAACATATTTAGTTCGGTTTCAGTAAAAAAAAAATCTGCTGTTTTATGAAAATTTGTAACCACATATAGTGGATTTAGTAATAGGTTTTATGAGACAGTATAAACACAGTGGCAACTGTTATCAAATTTAAAGGTTGGAAGTTCATGGATGCCTAATAAACTTGTTGCTTCATATAGAGTGGGCAGGAATATTAAGAGCTTTTCGGTGAAATCTAGGTTTTGCAGACCTAAGGAGGTCTTATATGAGTCATTAAGAATAAAAGGGACAGTAGGATGTGGTAAATGTAAGGCATGCAAATTTATTGTGCCTTCTTTTGGACTCTTAAATGGTCGAAGATTTGAAATTTGTGGGAATTATAGGTGTGACACTGAAGGCATTATTTATGCCCTCAGATGTCCTTGCAGTAAGTTTTATGTGGGTGAGTCCAAAAGAGCTTTTAAAATAAGGCTATTAGAACATGTTTGTGATATATTAAATAAAAAGGAACAGAGTTCAGTGGCACAACATTTTTTGGAAGCACATGGTAGTTCTGTTCATGGTTTACAAGCTACAATTTTAGAAAAAATAGAGTGTGTTTTTTTTGGGGGGGGAGGCATCAGCAAGAATAAATTTCTTTATAAAGAAGCAGTGTATACATTAAAGTTTGATACTTTGTTTCCAAAGGGTATGAATGTTGATTTTAATTGGCATGTATTACTTTAAATGCTTTTTAAGTGTTTTATGGTATCAACTGATGACTTTATTGTTTAATTACCTATTTAGTAGTGTATATAAAACAAGCGTGTGATGTGAAGTAATTGTGTACTCCAAGAAGGCAGTGTATGCCGAGATGTCAGAGAGGAATACATTGTATTCATTGGGTTCCTGGACTTTGGTTTTCATTGTATTTGCTGCCCAGTCCAATTATGCCTACAGTTTTTGGCATCCTGAAGATTCATTCTAATTAGAATGACCCACCATTAAGAGTAATTGTTGCAGCAGGTGGGTCATGCACTTAACCATTGGCCAAGTACATATATTTTAAGCTTGAGAACATTTTGATGGATTTCCATCACATTGTGAAAGACTCCTGGGACTTGCTTGATAAACTTCAATTGGTGAACGATGTCAATCAATGTGTGTTCGCTACTTATGATATTAAAAGTTTATTTTCAGTTATTCCCCACGAAGAAGGTCTGTTGTGGTTTGCGGACATGATTTCCAGACATGGTAATATGACTTCAACAGTGGTAGATCTCTTGCAAGAGTTGATGAAAATGTTTTTAAGTAACTTTTTAACCTTCAATGGGGAATTTTTCAAGTAAAAGCAAGGTGTGGCAATGGGGGCTGCTTGTGCCCCCATATTTGCAAACACAGTGTTCTAAATGCCCTCCTTTGAAAAAAATGTGTTAGGTACTTCAGATACCTGGATGATTTACTTATTATTTGGAAAGGCAATGACGAACAGTTTGCTGATTTTTTGACAGAGTGGAAGGACTTACAGACTTTTTGCAGTTCACTTATACAGTGAACAAGGACAAGGTGAATTACTTAAACAATGAGATTTCACGGTCTTTTGTAGGTGGATTTGAGACTAGAATTTACAGAAAACCTATATTCTGTAATTCTTATTTTTTACAAGTTGTCATCCAGTCCACCAAAAGAAAGGGATCGTGAAGAGTCAATTCATTAGAATTTCTAGACTGATGCCCAATGACAACAAATGTCTAAGAGAGTTTGATTTTCTTAAGAACGTGTTTAAGGAAAGTGGATATCCTACAGATTTGTTGAACAAGCTTCACCATAACATATAGGAAAAGAGGAAAGATGTCTATGCCCCTATTATAAAATATGGTCTTTGTGGTGGACAGGAATTTAACAGTGGCTACACTGTGTCTCATGACAGTAGTCATAATATGGTGTTCCATTATACCGTTGATGTCAAAAATATATAAGCCATTATTCGGAAGAACTAGACATTTTTCAGTGCCACAATGACACTAGGAAATTGAGCAGTATAGTATCTACTTTTACATACAGAAACAAATTTAATACCAAGAGTTTACTGCAGAAGCCTTTCATTACCACTATAGATGCATTTACAAACATCACCAGGAAATGTGGTAGATGTAAACAATGTCAGTTCATTGAGACTGATTATAATTCAATTTTTCAATCACTAAAGAGGGTAAAGATAGTAGAGTCAATTATTTATCCGAGAGAGTAGTGTATTTTGCATGCTGTGTCCGATGCTCCATGCTTTACATGGGTAAAACGGACAATGCTTTGAATAAAAGAATCTACCGACATGTATATAGTGTTCAACATGCTGATCGTAAGAGGGTTCTTGCCAAACATTCTGGGACCTGTGTTGATTTTACTGTTTTTACCTTTTCCGGTGGATGCTTCACCCTATGTGGCCGACTGGCGTAATAACCTGTTGAACGGGGAATTGCATTGACAGCTCAAGCTGGATGCTACACACCCACCAGGTTTGAATGAAAATGTTTCATTACACAGTGAACTTAAGAAATGAGCAAGCAGGTTGTAAATCTATTACTGCTATTCTTACATATTTTATCCTTTCACTATTCTTAGTGTTTGAGTGTGTTTCAAAGTTTGTACTGTGGGGATTATTCTTGCTTGCCATGTGGGAGACTGGGGTTTGATTCTCCGATGGTGGGTAAAGTATTTTTATGAGTTTAAGCTAATTTTTTTTTGTAATTTTTTGCTTACAATTAATGGAGTATTGTTAGGTGTGTCTCTTTTACATACAACTACCATTGGGTTGTTTTTAAAGGACAACAATGGGATTCAGTTATTAAATGCTCAACTTCTCTGTCCTTTTTCTCCCTATTTACTGTCCCTACTATGAATAAACAACAATACAGCATTTAAAATATTTTAAATCGACTGTTTCTCTCCACTAAAAAAAAGTACCTTACTGTACTGTGGTGATTTCACTTTCAAAAAACCTTTATCCCACCCTGAAAAAGCTTGTTGCAGTCTCCAATTCATTGATGTCATCAAGGCCGCTAAATACAGGTAATTTTCTGTCCAGTTCCCTCCACAAACTGACAGCACCATGACCATCCTAAAAACCCACCCATGCTGTGATGTCACAGCTCCTTGGTCCTTCCCCTACCCATACAGAAAGCAAAGACTAGAACAAGGAAACAGTACCTGAGTCAAGTCTCCTGCTGTGAGCTGTCAGTCACAGCAGGTAACAGCTCAAATTACCCTTAGCACTTTGACAGCTAGGGAAGTTAAGTGTGAAGAGGGATGGGAGATTAGTCAAAGTAGGACAATTCAGGCTTCACAAAAGACTGCAGTTTAGCCATTCTAAAAAGAAGCAGCAGTAAAAAGCAGTTTGAAAGTCTGTTATGTGGCATTTGCACTGTTTGTCTTTTAAGTAGTCATTGAATAGCATGGAATGTTACTTAAAACTAACTGACTGAAAGACAGCAGTGTATGCATGCAAAATGAATGCAGTGACAGGAGCTTTAGGAGGAAAGAAGCCTGTGTGATGTATTTATTTACAGACAAGCATTACATTGTGGGATATCTAGAGGCAGACTAAACAAAATTACTTCAAGATGCCAGACCCCATGTGGTCAGATTCAGAAATTACATATAAAAATATTTAAAACCTGTAAATAGTCCCAGAGTGGTGTTAAAATGTAGGAAACATTGAACCATGATGAAATAAACATGCTTTTTGAGTCTGTGGGTACGGTTCTCCTTTAGAGAATCTGTGAGTGAAAAATGTTCTTTATAGGTCTGCATGACTTTGACTGAAGTTTCTCATGATGTCAATTCATTAAGACTGAAGCACTCAACCATTCTGTGTTATGTTGAATAGCTCGTTTGTTTTTTGACAAATTTTACATTTTTTTAAATAAACATGGAAGTTTGGAGCCCTTGTGTTAGAACTGACTGCTGGATTCTGTTTTTTCTTGCATTTATTGTTTATTCATTGCTCTGTTTTTTTGGGTTTTTTTTTGTCCTTGGCAGAATAATGTAATAGGAGGGCCATACAAAATGTAATCAAATTATTTGACTCCCGAGAGGGTTAATTTGTAGAATAGGAGTATCTTGCCTAGAAGAAGGTTACTGGAACCCATTGCTGGAGCCAGAACTTTGAGTGGTGTTTATCAATGAGTTCCTTGTGGCCAAGTGACCCATGAAGCCTGGTCAGGTTCATCCTGAAAAATCAACAGGGACCACCACACAGGTTCAACACTGACAAGGCAAAGAATAGAGCCTGGATGTGATGCCAGCCAAGTGGCAGAAGGAACAAGACAGATTAGGGTGTACTAGACCTGGCAATGGAAAGTGGCTGTTGGTGCACAAGTTGTCCCCTTGCTGCTGACTAAGAAAGGGACCAGAACTTGTGAGTGAGATTGAAAACTACCTGCTAGATTTAGTTCATCTTACTTCTCCACATAGTATTGCTTTTGAAACCAGACGTCTCTGATGGGGGTGGTCCTCAGTAGGTGTGGGAATATTTACAAGCTTCCCCTTGCCCCTCAGCTGAGCTTTTCAGCTGAGTGTCTTGCAAATGGAGTTTGTGCAAGAAGAAGAAAGTGTTCTCTCAAAACAGAACTGCGTGCTACTTGTGCCTATGCATCTAAGAGCTCATCAGAGTATTCAGGCTTCTTGGAGACCTTGGGCAAGATGCTTGATTAGGGGTCACTCTCTGGTGCTGTACTTCTACTGAGAGGGCTTTGCACTCATGTGTATAATGACAGAAATACTTGGAGGAGTGTGGCTGGTAGGCACAGCTTGTCTTATCTGAAACCAAGTGGCAAATTTTGTGGCAAATGTTCATTAGACATCTATAGAAGTTGTGTACTGCCTATTATATATGCCATGTTCAAACACAAAAATGTTCATAACTGTACACAATGCCAGAGTACCTTGCACAAAAGGTTAATAATCAGCATTATAGTCATATCATCAGAGTAGAGGCTATAGATTATGGACAACGAAGTCAAGACAAGTACTGAGTTACTTACCTAATCACCACTTGTTAGTGAGTCAGGGAGGGCAGCTAGGGAGCAGCTGGACAGGCCCAGGAAACACAAATGTGTAGAGAGAGTGTCCAGAGAACACTTAACAGTTGCTTCTGTGTGGGAGGACTCTGACTCTTACCTCCAGGTGATCTTTTCCATATGCTATTGGAGCTCATAAGTCTGGAATCCATATTGGCCCTGCTGAAGACTTTAATAGCTCATGTGACAATAAGGAGCCATAGCCATAAAGCAGTCATTTCTTGTTATTATTATAATCATAGGACCCAGACATCACTGGTGAAGAAAGCTGTCAAGATAATCCAAAATCCATTCATATCACGCCTTTGGTGACCTGACGGTCACTCATTGCATTTGGAAGTAGTAATTCAAGAACTTCTCTGGGCTGTAGAAATGGCTAGCAGTCATCCCCTGAGGTTAAGCTATGATAATAGACTCAATGGGCAGGATGAGACAGTGGAACTGGCCTGAACTGGGGGAAAGTGGCAGTATGAACGGTGGCTGATGACTATCTTTTTATATTTCTTTCTTTATTTGTCTTGCAACCTGATAAAGTTTCTTTGTGCTATCTGCTGAGTCACTTTTTCTAAGGGGGTAGAGTGCCTATGATGCCTAGTTCTTTGCTATTGTGACTCCTCTTACAGTCTTTTTGCCAGTCAACCAGTATTCCTTCTTAGTCTGGTCCATGTTTTCCTGCAGTCCTCCTTTTTTTTTTGATGACTTATTAGACTTTTGCATTCCACCACCAACTTGCCTTATGTACCTTATTTCCACACCTGGCTTGGCCTCACACATGCTGTTTTGAGGTTCTGCCATTCCTCTTGTTCCACTCCACCTATTTCCTCTTCTTCCTGAAGTGCTAGAGCTCTGGGTATTTCCTTTAACTCTTATGTTTTCTCTCCTGTCAACTTTCAGGTCTTTAGCCTAGCATCTGCTGATCATAAAGACTTCTCTGACCAGTGACCACTGCTTGCAGCTGATTGTAGTCAGTGGTTTATGCTGTTGGCTGACTGTTTCACTGGGGATGACTTTGCACTTTCTGATTCTACCTATCCTAATGACCTTTCCTTACAAGGAGGGGACAAAGGTCTTACTGGGAAGACTTCTGTTCAAATAGTGGCTCGTGGCTCACCTGTCATAACAGTTGACAGATGAAGGCTGTCAGTCAGTTGTCTTGTCCGGCCTTGTTTTTATCATGCTGCAGAATGCCCTATATACTTAGGGCCTTGGAAGTCTGAGCACAGTGTATCTGAATATTGCAGATGGCCACAAGCATGCACCCACCATAAGCCCAGCCTACAGAATGCTGCATTGTACTTACCATCCAGCATAGGGATGATTGTAGGAGCACTTTATAATCTCTTATTTCCCTGAGGATGACACCTGCAGTCATTCACTATTGTCTTACCCTTCTGGCATCCACTGATATAAGGAAAAGGGGAGGTAGGTGCAAACATGCCTATCAGGGATGAGATTCAAAGGTCACAGAGGAATGAAACTGGGGGTGGGGGGTTAAAATGCTGCCTGGGATTTTAATTTATTTATTTCTTTGTTTGACTGTGTTTACTTACTTTTTGTTCACTACCATTTGTCTACTGGGATACACCAATATCCTTTTCCGGGGTGTACAAAAATATAACATTAAACAATTCTGCCTGGGATGCCCTGTTTGGTTGGTTGGTTGTTTATTTATTTATTACCATTCATTGACTGAGACAGACTCACTGACTATTTACAGGACAGACCTAGGAGAAAGCCTTTCAAAAATGTAAGCACTTAAGAAAATTGCAGCAAGAGAATAATAATAATAATAATAAAAATATATACATGCATTCTTTCTAAATTGAAAACTATAGACCAAACCATTTTTATGTAATCAAAAAACATGAGTGAAAGCAATGCACAAGTCAAACTGATGTTGGTAACCAGTTCAAGATACTCAACTTGTATAAAAAACAAAGCAGTAAAGTTCTCATTCGGATAAACTGTAACATGGTAGCTTCGTACACTGGTACTGACATCTAGGATAGCTGTACCCTGAAATAGTGTATGCAAAGTCATATTTTGTTTGAAAAATTGCTGCAGGCCTGACCAGATATTTGGCATGTAAATTACATTCAAAAGAACACTGCAAAGAGCAAATCGTTTTTAAAATGAGTCCATGTCATTCACAGAGAAACAATATAGCTGGTTCCAAACCATACAACACAATAATTCTATCTAAAATTGCAAATTAAGCACAGAATGTGCTGCATTTAAAAATACTGAATGCCTTGTAAGATGCAGAACTTAGATGGAAGCAAATTCTGAACACTGACCACTCTAACAGCAGAAAAGTCTTTTTCCTTAATTAGCTCTGCTCTAGGGGAGCTTGATTGTTTCAATTTCAGTATGGAATGTAAGAGAACATTTCACTGCACTGTTGCTTTAAAAATGGATGATAACTTAAAAGGTATTTCTTTTTTAGGATTAGAGAAAAATGCTAACAATGGAACAGAGAGATAACTGGTTCAGAATCTTCACCACAATATGAATTAGTATATGCCCAGATGGGAATTTGCAGCCCTTTTCATGTGGCACGTAGCTGAGAATGATACATTAAGTGATTAGTTCTTTGTCTCATTTGTTACAGTATTGGATTCATTTTGTTTACTGCTTTAGGGCTCCTGATCAAACTCGCATTTCAGAAAAGTCTGAGGTGGGGGTGTTAAGTATGAGGGGTTACTGCTTTACATATTCCATGCACAATTCATCTAAGCTGTTCCCTCTGTGTTATGCTTCCATTGGAGCTGACACTGCAAATCCTTTTCTTCATTGCTATGTGTGCTAATGCTCCATGCTCCATTATTCTGTGAGAGTGAAGGTATCTGGAGGTGTTGAGATAAATGAGTGCGTGGGTGCTGCTGTGACGTCTGTCAAGTGCTGACGAACGGCAATGCTCTATTATAGACTCTGATACTTTATAACCTGAACTAGCTTTCATTTCCTCTTGCTCTCTCTCTTTTTCTCTCTCTCTCTCTCTCAGACACACACACACACACACACACACACACACACACACACACACACACACACACACACACACACACACTGTCTTTTTCACTTTGCTATGAATGATGCAGATGTAAAATCAGGGACTTTAGACACTTCTCTATCAAATCAAAAGCTCAACTGATCATATATTTTTTACTTTGCATTTTTTCTGACAACACTATATTAGAAGTACTTTATTTTTCCATCTAGACAACCCCCCACTCACTCCATTAAGATCTCATATCCATTCTCTCACTTCTTTTTAACTTGAAACCAACCGCCCTCCCCAAACTATGCATACCTGAAAGCCAGTTGTTCTAGCCTCAGATCGGTCTTCTGGTAAAACATGTGTAATAACTTTATTTTACCGTACAAAATGTCTTTACATAGCCATTCAATTGTCCTGTGCTATAAATGAGTCGCCTGTTATTTTGCACTTATAACCATTGTGTTCATACCTGTAACATCTCGTACGTACACTAGTAATGATGAGATAAGAATACTGCTTTATTTTGATGTTGGAACTTCTCTGCCAGTATTATGCCATTACAGTCTGGTAAAAATGCCTCTCACTCTCCTTTCTATCCAACCACCTTTGTACCTCACATTCACCAAAGTAGCTTTTGTTTTATTATTCACAGCTCATTGTCTATACCTCAATGCACCATTACAGACTTCTACCATTTCCTTTCCAGAAATACTTTCATCTACTGGTGCTGCTGAGACTGTTATTCGTTTGCGACCGAGGAGACATAACACATGGAAAAGGCAATGTGCTGGGCCCCCTACTGTTTGGTATATACTTCTCAGAAGTTCAGGCCAAAACGAAGAAGCTGTGACTGACTAAGTTTGCAGATGACTGCAAACTGGGTGCAATTACTGAATCCCCAAATGATGTTAGTATACTTCAGGAGGGTCTTACGAAGACCAACTGTTGGTGTCTTAGTCACGGTCTCAAACTAAATGCATGATTTTCTTTGGTAAAAACAATGTCCCTTCACACTATCAAACTAACAACAATACCCTATGTACCTATGAAGTGGTAAAAGATCTGGGATCACAAGTAGACTGCAACCTTAACTTTGACCACCATGTGTCTACTTTAGTAAGGAAGGCTTTATACATAGCACACTTGATTAGCAAAGGCATAGCCTTTAGAGCAAAGGAGGTTATAAATCCTCTGTACTCGTCACTAATCAGGCCCATAATTGAGTGTAACGCCCCTTTTGGCATGTACCATGCAAGGCACCTGCAGCAATTAGAGAGACCTCAAAGGTTCCTAACAAATAAGATCAAGGGATTCCAGCACATTTCTTACACAAATCGACTAAAGCCCCTGTCACTATATTCAGTATAGTACAGACTTCTTAGGGGAGACTTATAACTGGCTTACAGAGCAATCTCTGACCCAAACCTAATGAATTTTCTGCACAACTGTAAATCAAACTGGGCTAGAGCATCCATTCCAGGGACCTAAATATGGCCTGCGACTTGAATAGAACATGCTGGAGGGACATATTTGTTTCCCAGTGACTGCTGTGTCATTGGAGTAGGCTACCAGTTCATGTGAAGCAGAGCACCTCTGTGACACTGTTCAAAAGGAAACTGGGCGAGTGGATAGGGCACCATAAATTCTTACCTGGGATAGCACCCACAACCCTCCAGATCATGGGCAATCATTACTAAATACAATCCTGGATATTAACTAGAGTATCTATGGCATTAATTTGGGACAGCTAGGCTTGAAATGACCTCTGGGTTGATAGCCTAGTAACCTCCTATGATCCCATGATTCATTATGTTGGAAGTACATACCGGGAGTTATTTTCCCATACCACATGCTTGGAGTCATTTTCCAGTACTGGCATTGCAGTGCTGTATATGGGGGGGGGGGGTGCCATGCTTAGGATGAGAAATTAATTCGAAGTCCCGCATACCTGAGCTGGTAGTAGTTCAGATGGATTTAAAAGATCCTAAGGCACTTAAAAAGATCAAGGGAGCTTTATTTATATATCATTTTTTTCATTTATTATTATATACTTATACATTAATGATTATTAACACATCATACATACATATAATTCACAAAATAATTTTATACATCTAACATTCTTCAGCATAATCCTTTATGCCTCTCCCACCTTTTCTGTCTCAGCCTTTTCTATATTTTCTTTAAACAGTACCATAATTCTACAACTTATTTTAAGTTCTTCATAAATACATGTAGAGTTGCAAACAATATCATATCTGTCTTTCCTATAGTATTTCTGTCCATATTTCTAAGACAGCAAGTGAATTTCCCTAGTGCCCTGGCTGAATTTCTCCAACTTGCCACCTTGGATCTCCCCAAAAATAAGGCCAGAGGTCAAGTAGTGGGACTATCCCAGTCAGCAAAACATACATAAATCTTTGGCTTTCTGCATGGGTCATGCCTGATAAGGATTTTCAGTCTAGCACACCTACCCAGTTAATAAATGTAAAATAATAAATAACTGCTGGTCATTGTGCCGTATGAAATAACAAAAATTAGTTCCAGGGTATGGGCTTCAACATTTCACTATTAATGAATAAATTTAGTCATGTCTATTACACTTTTTCCAAGATAAAAAAAAAATGAAATTCTTGTTTCCTAAGAGTGCCCTCAATCTGTCAAGCTGGTTTAGTTACTAGGCAATAATGGGGCCAGTATGTGTGAAACAACTGTGGTAAATGAATTCCTGACAGATACATTTAGTCACTTCATTAAGAGACCATTAATTTAAGGAATGTCTGTACATGAATGGATACTAGGGAGGGCTCAAACACATGCGTGTGCACACACAGACACACACACACACACACACACACACACACACACACACACACACAGACACATGCACACATGCACACACACACACAAACGCATACACACACACACACACACACACACACACACACACACACAGAAACAGCATTGCACTTATACTTCTACAGCTCAAGCTTTCATTTTGGACTTGCTTTTTCCATGTGGACTAATACCCAGACTGAATAACAGCACTGAGACTGAAATAGGTCACTACAGATGAGTGGTTTGCCACAGTTAGCAAATGCAAGTGCTCATAAGTATATATAATACTAAATCAAAAATAACATTTCCTCACTGAAACCTTGCAAGTCTCAAAACAGAAGTAGTTTAGAAAAGCATTGTCTTGCTTCTCATCCAGATTCGGTGTCTAATAAACTTGTTATTACGCATCAGGTACCATCAGTGTAATCAGTGGAATACAGAGATTAGGTGATGAGACACTACTTATTTATTTGTATTATTTATTTATTTGCAGTTTGTTTGCCAGGATGGTCCATTGGGCCACAAAGAAGCCCATTTTGAATGGAGTCCTGGGGAGAAAAGCTCCAGAAAAATACAAATACATAGTACACATTTCACATAAACATTTCAGATTACATCATAGGAATACAGAGTAAATATGGTAAGAGTAAAGATTAATATTTATAAAATACATCAGATTAATTCAGTAGCTACAGCAATAAAATGCATTCTTTGCTGGAAGAAATAACAGCATAGGTAACTGTTTTAGTAATTAGTCAAATACCTCACTAGGGATGTGGAACTATAGGAGGCTATAAATGTCACAAGTAAGTTTTAGGGGACTAGGAAGAAGTGTAGGAAGTGTTAGGTAGGATGGGCACAGGAGCACTTCCATTGTGAAGTAAGGTGTGAGTGCAGCAAGGTCAAGGAGAAGGGTGGACATGAAGTGGCCAGAATCACAGGCTTTGTTAATTGTTTCTGGGAAGGACAGGAGGGCAGTGAAGGTGCTATGACCAGGTCTAAAGACATGCTGTGTAGTGGTAAGGAGCTGGTTGTTAATGAGATAGGGTAAGAGTTGTTGGTGGACACATTTTTCAGGAAGCTTGGAGATGGGCGATAGGATAGCAATAGGGCGGAAGTTTGGAATGTCATTATTATTGCCTCCTTTATGGACAGGAATAATAAAGGCTTTCTTCCAGAGTTGGGGGACTCTAGACTGTAAGGGCAGTGTTTTGCTCCACACTGGGGATCTTATCTAAAGCGGGTTCAATGCATGCTTCAACTTACTGCTTAATACATGGATACCTTGTTAATTACCAATAATATAAATATAATTCTGTAGTCATGCATAGGTCATGAAGTTACAGCTAATGGCTGAGTAATGTCCACATTCATGATAAATGTACCAGTTACACTTTATGTTCAGTATCTTTTAATTTTACTTGTTAACTAGGTAAGCATATTAAACACAGGTGTGCTTTTCAGGTTCATTCAGGAAGCACTGTTTGGTTAACTGACCTGCTCAAAGTCACACAGTTTACAAGTTGAGAATGTGGCAATCAAACCGCAAAGTGCAGGATAAACAGCATTAGCAACTCATTAATGTTCATCTCTTGCTAAACTGCAGGACTGAAATTTAAACCACAATAGACAAACTTTTAAAAACAGAATACGGAATGCGTAACTCGTCAATGATGCCATTTTATTAAACAAGACTAAACACGATGAGTATGTTCGTTTCTTTTACTAAAATACTTCATCATATAAAAAACGTTTCCCAGACATTCATTTAAAAATGATTTTAAAAATCACATGATCTCCAAACCTCTAAAAACCATATGAAAATTTTGAGACATCCTTAAAACACTTTAACCAATGAAATTCATATTATTTTCACCATTAATATGTTCAGCATCTCATAAGGTCTAAAACATATTTAAGATACCTTTTTATCTGCAAATAAAACTATTTATTATAATGTCTGAGCTTCAATAAGCAAGTAATAGTTGACATGTCCTTCAAATCTGGCCAACTTCCTGAATTTAAACGGAGCTGCCACAATAATTCTTTTCTCTCCAGATTCAATGCCCAGGGGTGCAACCTTGTATTCGTTACCACTTTTTCCAAAACCTTGAACTTAAACTTGTGCTCTGAATAATTATGAACATGTTTAAACAATGCATTTGTCATTTTATTTCTTCTAATACCATAAACATGCTTGTATATTCAATTTTTCAGCTTTCGCTCAGTTTTTCCTATATAAAATCCAGGGCACATTTGACAAAGTCCCATATATTATACCCCTGGTATTGCAGTTAAATCTCCCTTATACTTTGAACTATTGTTTATTAATCATAAATGTCTCCCCCTTCTTAATAAATTTGCAATAATTGTAGCAACCACATTTATTCTATTACCACCTCTTGTTTCACCCAACCCTCTCATACAGTCAAAGATATTTTTTAAATTTATTCCTTTCTTATAAATTACCAATGGCTTCTTTGCAACCTTCCCTTTAACTAAGCAATCTTCAGCCATAATTGCCCAGTTCTTATTTATAACCCATTTAATAACATCACTATCCATAGAAAAGTAGTAATGAAGGAATTCCTATAAATCTTTTCCTTTTTGCTTGTATTTTTATTTGATGTCAAACAGGATATTTTCCCAGTAGCTAATATGAGGACAAAATAATTACTTTTCCTTTTATTCGTAACCCCATGAGATTATCAATAAATTCTCCAGGATTTCCCCCTTTAAGGAACATATTCTTTAATAACTTACATTCAGATGAGATCAGACAGGAGGCTCCGTGGACTATGATGTTTGCAGATGACATTGTGATATGTAGTGAGAGTAGGGACCAGGTTGAGGAGACCCTGGGGAGGTGGAGATATGCTTTAGAGAGGAGAGGAATGAAGGTCAGAAGGGCTAAAACAGAATATATGTATGAAAATGTGAGGGAGGGTAGAGGAATGGTGAGGATGCAGGGAGTAGAGTTGGTAAAGGTGGATGAGTTTAAGTACTTGGGATCAACAGTTCAGATTATTGGTGAGTGTGGAAGAGAGGTGAAGAAGAGAGTACAGGCAGGGTGGAATGGGTGGAGAAGAGTGTCAGGAGTGATTTGTGACAGGCAGTGCAGTAAGAGTGAAAGGGAAGGTCTACAAGAGGGTAGTTAGACCAGCTATGTTACATGGGTTGGAGACAGTGGCATTGACAAAAAGGCAGGAGTCAGAGCTTGACATGGCAGAGTTAAAGATGTTAAGATTTGCACTGGGTGTGACTAGGATGGACAGGATTAGGAATCAGTATATTAGAGGGTCAGCTCATGTTGGACAGTTTGGAGACAAAGCAAGAGAGGCGAGATTGCGTTGGTTTGGACATGTGCTGAGGAGGGATGCTGGATATATTGGGAAAAGGATGCTAAGGATGGAGCTGCCTGGTAAGAGGAAAAGAGGAAGGCCTAAGATAAGGTTTGTGGATGTGGTGAGGGAGGACATGCAGGTGGCTGGTGTGAAAGAGCAAGATGCAGAGGACAGGAAGAAATAGAAACAGATGATCCACTGTGGTGACCCCTAATGGGAACAGCCGAAAGAAGATGATGATGATTCCTCCCAAAGTGCTCATCTAGTGAAACCATTTGTGCACCATGTATGAATTGTCCCTTGACCAGTGCTCTCTTCTGCACTTTGGCCAAGTCCAACTCTGGTTAACCATACTGTTTGACAATACATTCTGTACATAATATGCACTATGAAAATTGCATGTATATGTTTTTAAATATGTACTTTATATGTCTTATTTAGATGAACTAATTAATTTAATAAGTAAACAAAAACTGTGCATGTGAAATGGCACAGGTAAAACGCATACTGCATTTCAGAGTGATATATATATATATACATATAGTTGCTATTACGACAGTGAAGATGCAAAGATATCATTGCATTCCACTCAGTAATAAAACTACCAAACTTGGGTGCCAATAAGAAAATCAAAAGATGTTCTCAAAGTAAAAATACACAATAAAAAGGTGTCATAATACTTGAGAGGAATAATGCTAGGATTGTGATACCCTCTGTCTGATGACTTAAAGGCTAAAGGGTGACGCAGTGGTTAACTTCACAGCCACTTGGTTCTCTACTTTGGCTCTCAGTAGGAGCACCTTCTGTACAGAATCTATTTGTCCTTCTTGTGTCCATGTGGGTTTTCACTGGGATCTCCGGTTCCCTCATACATCCAAAAGCCATGCAATAGTGAGAAGGTGAACCTCTACATAGCCTTTCAGGGGGTAAGTGTGTGCCATGTGATAGACTGGAGTCCCATCCAGGATTGTTTTTCTGCCTTATGTATGTTGAGTTCCAGAATACTCTTTAACAACCATTCAACATGAACAGAAGTAAATCTTGGCAAATGGAAGAATGAAGAGTTAAACAGCTGCACTGACAGAAATGCAGCCTTGTTGTCTATTACATTTTACACAATTTTTTGTTTGCTGCTTGACAAGTGGAATTTATGTATGCATTTATCTTCTTGATAAAGAAGTCTCACTAAAAAGATAATCCTTTTTAGCAGTAAGTTAAGTGACTTACCCCAGGATTTAATAAACTCCATATAGGCACACGCTCTCTCTCGCTATATATATATATATATATATATATATATATATATATATATATATATATATATATATATATATATATATATATATATATATATATATATATATATACATAGAGAGAGAGAGAGAGAGAGAGCATACACAGAATGTTACCGTGTCTGTGTACACGGTTCTCCCTTGGCAGCTTGCCATGCCTATTAATCACTGGTCGCTGCCAAGGGAGAGCCGTGGAACACGGTTATTGAATCAGTGTAGGGAGTGTAGTGCCAACTGTGACTGCAGATTAGTAAGACACTCCCTGCACTGTTCAATTGTATAATGTCAATTGGTTATTTTATTCTTGTAAGTCTTTGTTTTTTGTTTTTTGTTTTTTATTTTTGTCTTATTTGTTTCTTTTTTTTTTTTCTTTAAAAAGATGTTTGCACGGCATGGTGTGGACTGCAGCAATAATAAATGGTGCAGAGACATGCGACATACATCTAAAAATAGAAACCGGATGCAATTAATTATTTATTTAAAGGTCATGTTTAAGCATAGCTGAATGGGTTTGTGCGGTGCAGTGCTTATAGGCAACTGAGAGGTATATGTAAAGGTGTAGCTGAATTCCACATCACATATCCTTGTAGCTAAATGGGTAGAGGTACAGCCTCATGAGCAGTAGGTGGAGGTTTTGAAGACATGCAAGGGAAAATAAGTATTTATTTTGAAATACAAATGATACCACTTATATCTAAATTCTGGCCTGCTGCACTCTGCTACTGTATGCTAAGCACCACATAAACACAATAACGGCTGAAAATGCATATGCACGACTCAGCTCTGCTTAGCCAGTTTGTGCACTACTAAGCACTGCTAAGCATACGGATCTTCAAGTTTTCACACTGCTCAAATCAGCTGCGCTGGTTTGTGAGCTGCTAAGTGAAGTGCCACATTTTTAAATGTCACCCAGTGGCATGTGAGAGTGGGAAAACAGGCTATGTTATGCCCAGTGGGCAGGAATACAGCATAATCCATTGGAGTTCTGGCTCTGAAGGATACTATGGCAGAAACTGGTGAGGTTTGCACTTTTGTGCACAGCATTGGGGAATCCTGGAGTCCAGCATCATGGCTGGACCCCTTGTAAAAAACCATGAAGGCCAGCTGCAGCAGAGAGGTTACCAGGGCTTGGAGTGCAAGGTGGAGGGCTGGGACCGGCTGGCAAGGGACCTCACCAGTGCAAGTGGTATCCCCTGTACAGGTGAGCAGTGTCGTCACCACTATGATGACCTTAAGAGATGTAAGGGGGATCTCTTGGACACCTGGGTCCAAGAATTTCGGGCAGGAGATACTTGGAAAGTAATCGTGTTATTAATATTCTTGGTGGTATGTCAAAATGTGTTTTTTGTCATTTTTGTAAATTTATTAAAGTTACTGATTCCTTTGAGATGTATGGGAGAGTATACCAGCTTAAGGACAGATATAACTGTTCATCTAAGAATGTTGTGAACATGGCGGTATGTCAAGCATGTCCTACATTTTATATTGGAAGGACAGAAAGATGCCTGAAACAGCGCATCTGTGAGCATTTGTACAACATTAGGAAGTTGAATTTGAATAATGCCTTGGCTAGGCATGTAAATCAGTTTCCGTCACATGCATTTCTATTTTTTGTCATTGATCAAGTGTTGGATAAATATAATAGAGGTGGTCCTACAGCCCTGAAATTAGATGAAAGGGAACTGATTTGGCAATTGAAGTTTAATGCACATTCCCTTCCTGAGCTGAATGATAATTTATCTATAACATGGATGTTAAAATTAAAATCCTGTTTTAGATGATTATTAATTCAATTTGTGGATGTATTTTAGTTTTCTGTATACACTTTGATGTTTATGTACTGATTTTTATGTAGCATGAACAGTTTTGTGTGTATGTTCCTTTAAGGACAATTTGAGTATGGAATTAATTGTTTAATTGGTCTTTTTGGAGGGATATTTAAATGATTTTTGGTTTTTAACTGTTCTCTGGTGAAGTTTGCTTATGAAGTAAACAAAAGCGCTAACCATAATTTCTGCTGGCTTGGTGTGTTTCTTTGTTTTTTTGTTATATTTATTACTATCAAATACACTGTCATACTGCATACCTTATAGGTGTATTGTACTGGCAACATTCACTGGATGTGGCTGATGTGCGTGTTATAATGGGCCTGACTTGTCTGTGTATGTTGTGAGTTTGTCTGTTGTGTATGGCAGCAGAGATGTGAGCATGTGGGACTTGTAGTACAGTTGTGGATCCTCATCTGTATGAGTCTGTGTGGATTACCATACAGAATAGTGCAGGTAGTACTATACTGGTGTTGTTTTGTTTCTCATAGGTGACTGGGGGAGGTTTGGGGTGTGTCCCCCTCACAACCTGATGTCAATGTCTCATCAGATGCTGCTGCTGTTGGTGGCTATAGTGAGGCACAGGCAGGGTTGTCAGTGGCTGAATTTGTCCCAGAGGTTGACATCCCTCTTCTGCCCCCATTGTCACCACACACAGTCAGTATGCCCACACATACACAGAGGCCACATATAGTGGATATTCAGAGGGTAGCATCATTGAACAGGGCAGTGTGACAGTCATGGCTTCAGTGAGTATAGACACTGGCCATAGCTAGAGAGCTGGTGAGGTCCAACACAGGCAGATTGACAGGGGTGCTCATAAGAGTACTGCTGTCCATGCAGTACCTGTTGCAGGTGTCACATCACGGGTCACTCACCACATGTTTCAGTCCATCATGAAGGCTCGGGCATGTTCTGAATGCAACACCACAGGGATGCTTAGGGATGTGAATGCAGCACGGTCTGACAACCATGACTGCCTTCACTGCACTGGGGACACCCTGGATCAGTTCCTTGTTGTTGTGGATACATGTTGGGCTGAGACAGTGTCAGTCTTTGATCGCACAATGTCTATGCTGGAGCATCTGGTTGGAGTTGGGTGTTGGACCTGTAGGCAATGGTCAGCAACACCATCTGCTTGGAGTCCATGTGGCCATGCACAGTCACACTCCCATACTGGCAGTAAATACAGTGCTACAGAGGGAAGTATGCTGTCCAAACCATGATGTGGATGGCCATGGGTATGTGGTCATGGGCAATCCCATGTGACACAGCCCCAGCATTTTGCAGTCACTGTCAGGTACTGGCACCACATCTGACCTTGGTCATGGTGGTGCCAGTGCTACTCCTGGCAGAGCAAGTTCACATGCTCATGGCTGGAGATGGTAAGCTGTCCACACTACCACGTACGGGCCACAGCTGTCCAACATACACATATGTAGGACTAGCATTGGGTGTGACTCTGTACACACACCCACTCAAACACCACTTTTGCATGCAGGTCAACAGACAAACACGGCACCTCTCCAAGGCCCATCTGACTCGGACCCATTCCTGACTCACACAAATGCTGTCACATGTTTGGCACAGCCTAGGCCTCTGGCACCCCCACACCACACCCTGTGCATATGATGATACCTGTACCACATCCTTGCCATCCATGACACTGATGCAGGGAAATGCAATAATGTGTCTGATGCACAGGTTGACTATATTACTTTACATGTACTTGTGTAGTGCAATATTGCTTTGCCATGGCACTTGTTGTGGGCCACTACAAGTATTGTATGCTGGCATGTGTTATGATGACACATCAAACTTTGTGTATCTCTGTTGCAGGATGTTAGACTGGCGGTACTGTTGCAGAATGACAGATGTGTCACAGATCTTTGTATATGTCCATTCCAGGCATTCCAGGTGTGTGAGGGGTTAAACAATGGACACATGGCAGCAATACAGCAGCACAGGATGGCATGGTGGCACAGCAGACACATGATATCAGCAGGGTAAGGCAGTATACGTGTATGGCTCCTTACATGCATATGTGTATAACAGTGTATCAGGGATAATGGGGCAGTCAGCATAATCATGCATTCTTACTTTGTGACAAGGTCTGCTACCCTCAATACGTGTCACCTGGGTTTTCTGAATGTACACAACTAGAAGGTGGCAAACACCAGTTATGCTTATGTGGAGGAGAGCAAGTTAGAGGCCAGCAGCTAGTCACATGCCCATAAAATGCATAACCATTGCACAGGGATAACTCATATGGGCATATGGATATGGCGTAGTGTTGTAAGGGGATATATTTGCACACACACACACACACACACACACACACACACACACACACACACACTTGGATGATGCTTATGTGGATATGTGGAGGAGGGCAATTTAGAGGCCAGCAGCAAGTCACATGCCCATAAAATGCATAACCATTGCATGGGGATAACCCATATGGGCATATCCATAGTGCTGTAAGGGGATATATTTATACACACACACACACACACACACACACACACACACACACACACACACACACACAGTTGGATGATGTGAGATTAGAACCCCCACCTATCTACTATTACACACTACAGCTCACAGTACTTATCGCATGTGCCATAGAGTTTATCTGACAATAGACTATCAGCTTGCACAGAGATAACCCATGTGGACATGTCCATAGCAATGCAAGGGGATATATTTACACACACACACACACACACACACACACACACACACACACACACACACACACACACACACACACGCACACACACACACACACACACACACACACACATGGATGATGTGAGATTAGAACTCCTACCTATCTAGTATTGCACACTACAGCTCACAGTACTTATTGCATGCACCATAGGTTATGTCTGTTGTATATGTGGATGCAGGCACAATATTTATGGAGTACACAAAGTGGCCTTGTGTTAGACAGCATGTGCGGCCTGCAGGGTGATACTGCTTGGTACTGTTATTGTATATAGTGTCCTAGGGGTGGGATACCTGATAATATCCCTACTATGTGTGTACACTTACCAGTCTGGCCATATGTGGCTATTTGCAGTTTGATAGGTGGACATGTGCCCAAGGACAATATGGTCTGTCCAAGGCATGCATTGCACCCATTGTACATTATACCACCTGCATACCTGTGTCTGTGTACAGGGTGACAGTCCATAGGCACACAGGTCTGTGGGTGAGTGGATTATTTACTGTTGCAGCCTTGGTCTGATTCCATCGGACAACTGTTGTGATGTGTAAGTGCAGATAACCCCAGCATCCTGGGGTATGTGGGGACATTCGTACATCCCCACACATATCTATATAAATGTGTATAACAGGGATGTCTCCTTAAATGTTGTTGTGTATGAACGTTATGTAAATGTGTTATGTAGATATATGTTGAGAGCCCATGTATCATTGTACTTATATATATACATATATATATATATATATATATATATATATATATATATATATAAAATGTGCCACATACTGATAGATACACTAATTAAGTGTGAGGGTGGATAGGGAGAGACAGATATGTAAACGTAGCTGTATGTATGTGCAGACATATTTCCACATAGCAGGTCTTTGAGTGGTAGAGGCAACATAGGTTCATAGATTAGTACTAAGCTAACTGCCCTTGTGAGCCATTTTAAGCCTAGCCAATTATCTCTTGTGAGACTCAAACCCTGCACCTTGTGTTTGTAAGCCAAACACCTTAACCATTAGGCCAACAAGTTAGCTAAATGTAGGAGCATGTCCAGTGTGACTGTCTGTACTTACAAGATGACTCCAGGCCAAAGCTACTTGTACTCCAATTCGGGATTATGTGTGCAGCAGGCTATTGGCTGCTCCACCTATTACTACAGTACTGCACTTTCCTGATATTGTCCAAGGCATTCTCTGGCTGTTTGCTGACCTTAATATGTGACTCACACCTCACAACTGTACAGAGCTTCACAGACTGTCCAGAATTTTCCTCATATTTTTGGTCATTTTACATAACATTGTGGTTTTCTTGCAAATTAGTGGCAAATCAGTAAAGATTGAAGTCAAATAATGACAGACATTTGAGTTTCAAACTCCATACACATCAGGAGATTCATGCTAATGCAAGACCTGTTATTCTATCAACTTTCTACATTTGTAAGAGCAATATTTAAAACTTATCCCTATCTGTGGGCCTTTGTCCCACTTTTATTCATGACTTTGGCCAGATTTCTTGCTCTAAGAGGTTGAGAGGTATGATGTGACTGGGGTACATGATGTAACACCACACACAGGGGGACAGTCTGCATATCTCTCCCTGTACATGTTTTTGCAGAATGTCCAGCATTTCACCCCATATGTCTGCTCTGTTCCTCATACATTTGTGGTTGTCCGGTACTATACTGTAAAATGCAGTCACTGAACTGTTGTAACTTCTGAGACATTTAAGTGATGGCCTATACATCCTGCAGCTAATTTGACCTGTTGCAACCTGGTGTTATACTAGCCACCTTCTAGGTTACTCAGAGCATGTATAATGTCTGTCTGTAGGTTTGTCCCCCCATTCACTCTGGCTTTGTCCAGCTTTCTTCAGTAACAGATTAAGGGGTTATGACAGTCTATGGGAATACAACCTAACAACTATCTCAAATGCAAAAGATGTGGCTACTGCCAGATTCAAACCATCAGCACCATCACCCATGCTAATATCCCTAGCCTACTGAGCCACACAGGCTGCTAGACAGGGATGCATCATTCATCACACAAGCAACAGCATACAGACATATACATTGTCACACTTGCATTACATAACACATAGAACATGTGGCCAGGTTCTGTCTCTATGTCATCATCCTGGAAATGGTGGTCTGCTGATATGTCATTGCAGATATACTGCTACAGTTATTATATGGGTACACTGATGAGTTGGGGTGGGCTGCTGGCATACACAGCTGTGCAACTGTTCTTTGACCCCACTGTTTGGCATCTCCCTTGAATAATGTAATAAGGTTTCCAGACATGTGGCCTAGTGACTATTATAGGACACATACTATTGGACAGAGTACCTGTTGTCCCAAGTGTCTGTTAGAGCTCTGCAAGTAGCCCAGTAGCCCACTATATTCCCTTGCATACATGTGGCAGGTACATACATATGCTATCATAATGCAGTACACTTTACAAGTGGTGAGTAGCTGTGTGACTTACATTGTGAATGCAGCAGTTGATAGACCTGTAGGTCGGGGCTGACTCTGTCTGAGGCATGCAGTTCGCAGCCAATACATGATGAGGTACAGATTGTGTGAGCTGGCTGGCATGATTTTTACTAATATGTATGCAAGTTGGAGTAAGGTGTCAGTCTCTAGGACCCTAGCTTGTCAGTGCATGTGCTATGCATTGTCTCTTGGCCAAGGCCAGGGCATACTGGGCAGGCCTACATCTGCCTACAGGGACAACCTCAGGGTGTTCCTCCTTGGAGACCCCTGTGAGTGTGGTTGTAGTGACCTAGGCACTGGTGGGGCTGTGTATCCCTTCCCTTTGCTGAACCTGCTGCAGCTGTTTCCGCAGGATCATATTATGTAGCATGGCACATACTGTGAACATATGTACACATGTGGCTGGAGAGTACTGCAGAGCTGCACCAGATATATCGAGGCACTGGAACCATGACTTCAGCAGCCCAAGCACATGTTCTATGATGTTCCTAGTTTGTGCATGTGCCTTATTATAGCTTTCTTCAGTTGGTGTGTGTGCATTTCTGATGGGTGTCACTATCCATGGTTCCAGTGTGTAGCCAGCATCCCCCAATAAATGGCCATGTGGGATGTCCCCCCTAGCAAACATCTGGTACAGCTGTGATGCATGCCTGATATTGGAGTCATGATAACTGCCAGGGCTACTAGTACACACATTCATGGTAATGCCCTGGGCATTGCGCATGACCTGGCAGTTGATGGAGTGGTACCGCTTTCAGTTCACGTAGATTCTACCCTCCTCACCAGGTGGTGCCTTGATGTGTATATGAGTGCAATCTGTGGCACTGAGTACCTCAAGGTAGTGTGCTACATGTTAGAAGTATTGCATAATGCTGACCCTTGCCTCAGGGGTGAGGGGAAAATAAATGTGCTCACTGGCATGTGGTAGCATGGCATCCAGGAACTGGTGGAGTATCCTGGATGCTGATGTATGTGAGACCCCCATCATGTCCCCAGTTGGTCTTTGGAATGTACCCATAGCTAGTATCCTCAGAGCTACACATACCTTAGTTTCCACTGAAATGGGTTCCCCTCTGTTGGCTTTGGGTCTGAGCTGAGGTCAGCAGAGCTCAGTGAGTTCTTGTAGTGCATCCCTGTCCAACCTGTAGTGCTCTACAATCTCCAGCTCATGTAGCCCCTGGAAGGTTACCCAGGGCCTGAACACTCTTCTTCTTCTCAGTCTAGGCCTGCATCAGCAGCAGCATTGACCTCAGCAACTACCACATACATATGTAGCAGA
Source organism: Protopterus annectens (assembly GCF_019279795.1). NCBI lineage: Eukaryota > Metazoa > Chordata > Ceratodontiformes > Protopteridae > Protopterus > Protopterus annectens. Next base: position 250,407,525 of record NC_056747.1, read on the forward strand.
ACAGCAGCAGCCCCTAGCATTTCTTCAGTTAAAAGTCCCAAGTCTGTACTCCAGTGTTGCAGAGTATGGGGGAGAAATCAGACTGTAGGGTTTCTGCAACATTTATAATGCTCTGCTGTAGGTGCAGCCTTTGTGATTGGCTACCTATGATGCATTCCACCATTATTAAGGACTGTTACTGGCCCTAGTTCAAGTAGAACAGAGGTAATCAGTAATTAAGATCTCATTACCTTTCTCAGCCAATTTTTATTAACAGCTTTCCTCACTCAGCACTGTGGTGTGCCACTCAAACATACACTGTGAAGATAAACAATGCTCAGCAGCCATTTTACATGCCCCCATGGAAGGTCACGCTTGGCACAGTGGTGTGCCACGCAAACATACTCAAACACACTCAAACACATGCTCTGAAGTTAAACAAAGCTTAGCAGCCAGTGTACACACCCCCTTGCTGAGCACAGAAGTGCACCACACAAACAAGTGTCACTGTGCTCCAATGAGCTTAAAAGGATGTGGACACACCCCTTTTGATGTTGGCTACCTCTTCTGTGGACACCAACAGTTTTCTGCCTACACGGATGGAATCTGCAGACATGGATACCATACTTCTCAACCTTTTAGTGCAAGAAATCTGGACAAAGCCTGACAAAATGGGGGGACAAAGGCCCAAAAAATAGGGTCATATTTTAAATATTGCTCTTATAAACTTAGAAAGTTGCTAGAGTGACAGGGTTTGTTTTAACATACATTTTCTGAAGGATTTAATGTCTGAAACTCAAATGTATGTCATTATTTAGTGACTTCAGTCCTCAGATCATCCCAGTGATTTGCCAGAAAATCACAAATTTTATTAGGTACAGACCAAAAATATGAGCCAAAAATCTGAATATTCTGCAAAAATCTGTACAGTTGAGAGGTATGACGGATACCCATTTGTGTTATTCAGCAACCCCAGTTCATTTGCATAGAGATCCATGCACACAACCTGGGAACTACACAGTTCCAGTCCCTGCCTTGTTAGCAACCACAGTAGTCAATCATTGCACATACTCCACGTAGGGTCCTATCATGCATTACTGTAACATAGTAGTAATTTTCGGTTTTACGCTTTTTACATTTTTTTTTCTTAACAGCATGTTTGCGCCCTGTGGCAAACATGATCTCATTACTAAAAAAAAAATATTTTATATTATTTTCCATTAGATTTTGGATACACACTGGATAGTTTTGCACCTATCTGTGTCTGCTATGCTATTTCTGTCCTTCTTACTGCACTTTTACAGCCCCTGTTCTCTGTTTAACATCCTGTACATGGAATTTTTCCGCATACATTTCGGACACCAACACGGGGTCTGCAGGACTGATTATCTCCTTGCTGGGTCACTCTACCACCTTCATTTGCATGCAGTTCATCTGCTTATGAGGTGATTTGCATTCCATGGACACTTCCATGTTGGCATGCTTGTGCACACCCCTCAGCTCTGTTTCCTGGATTGCACACCTGCTTACTTTCGTGTAAGCAGTGTGCCACTATGCCTACATGGAAAATAAGTCCGTGTAGGCTTTATTAAATTCTCCCCTTAGGGTTACACAGTGACACTCAAACATAGGTTTGCAGGTTTGCTGCTCAGTGTGTAAATCAGCACTATACAGTGGGCAGAAGATGTTTGTTACCCCTATGCATTATCATGCAATTAAGTTTATTTTCTCATCCTTGGGACAGTACTAGTGTAGGTGGTAGAAAAATAGTAGCTGTGAATGCATGAGTTATGCTTGCTAAATCTAACCTTAAATAACCTTAGACATGTATTATAAAGTAGGGAGGGCAGATTACAGGTTTGCACATGGCCTCAGTGTTGATTTGACTAGGCAATAGGAGTGTAGTCAGAAGGGACTGTGACAGCCAGTGTACAAAATGGTGTGATTAAAAAGTATTTCCTACACCAGTATAGAAGCAAGGCATTTCATTGCATTCTAGGCAGTAGTCAGGATTTGGTGATAGTCAGGAAGTTCTGAAAGGCTTGGAAATAAAGAAGGTAGACTTGAGGGAAGGGGAGACTACCCCATGAACCCTTTCTCACCCTCCGCTATGTTAGGAGAAGGATAGGAGTAAACAAACCAATCTTAGGATATGAGCATTACTCTGTTGGATGAAAGCAAACACGTATGTTATCATATAGTCTACCTTCAAGACCAACAAGAAAAAATTAAATCCTAGGATTAAAATCAGTGTCCTTACCTCAGCTGTCACCAGGGTTTTTGCTCTAAACTGTATAGATTTTCACAGAAAGTCCAGATTTTTACCTCACATTTTTCATCTCTTCATTATAAAATTTGTCAGTTTCTGGCAAATCAGTGAGGACTGTCATGTGAGTTTCAGACTTCATATCCTTCAGCAAATGCAGGGGAACACAAAAAATTGATTCTAGCAACTTTCTTTCTTTTTTAGATCAATATTTAAAATTTGTTCCTATTTATGTCCCCCCCCCCCCCATTATTGGCTTTGTCCAGATTTCTTGTGCTAAGTGGCTGAGAGACATGACCAGGGCCTATATCAGGCACACCAAAATAATATACACCATCCATACCTCTCAACCTTTTAGTGCAAGAAATCTGGACAAAGCCTGACAAAATGGGGGGCACAAAGGCCCAAAATTAGGGACATATTTTAAATATTGCTCTTATAAATTTAGAAAGTTGGTAGAGTAACAGGGTTTGTTTTAAAACACATTTTCTGAAGGATTTAATGTCTGAAACTGAAATGTATGTCATTATTTAGTGACGTCAGTCCTCAGATCATCCCAGTGATTTGCCAGAAAACCACAAATTTTATGAGGAACAGACCAAAAATATGAGCCAAAAAGCTGGATATTCTGTAAAATTCTGGACATTTGAGAGGTATGAGTCATCATGTACTGGGCACTTGGTCAAAAAGAGAAAACAGTGGTCCTGAAGAGAGAAACAATTCATGAATAGCTTACTGTAAGAGAAGTATCAGTAAGGTGTGAGCTACGCTGAAAGGGTGAGCTACTGGGAAAGCTCTCACATACATGCAAATGTACAGGCGTGAGCTTCTTGTGTGGTAGTCTGCTTATCTGTGGTGCAGCATGTAAGGTTAATAAAGTCAAAAGTGACCATATGCATTTGAGTTGAAACACATGCCTTTATGGCAGGTGGACTTTAATCAAGATCACGATGGAGATTAATCTATGTTGTGGAGGAAAGTGGTGCTCAGCATAAACCTTGTTGCTAAACTCAGAGATACTGTCAGTAGTTTTTATTGACTCCCTGTTAGACATACAAGACCTGACAGCATGAGGCGTGGCACTTTGAAAAATAAAGTGTGATTCAAATAGAAAAAAATACTGAACTCTGAAACAACTTTCAAGTAGGTCCCCCACCCCCGCACCACCTGACATGGGGAGCTGCGCACCCTCATCCATTCTATTTATGCTCATTAACTCTGATTCCTTTAGCTGGGAGCACAGGGAATACTTCATGATACTGCAGACTTGGACTTAGTGCACATTCCCATTTATCACACTTGCAGTTCTGCTTTTCTGAGGTTTGCAGCTATGATCCTCAGACTTTCAACAGGCACCCTAGAAAACTTTAAGAGGAACATCCAAGAAGAGGCACTTTGTAATACTTGGTCAGATGGTGCACAGGTCATCACCTGTTTCTTTCAGATGAATTTTTTGTACACAATTACATAGTCAGCTGAAATTAATTTCTAGGGCCCAAATTCCAAAAGAGTTGCTCTCAGTGTAAGTCTGCCCTGATTCTGAAAGACTTGCTGTCAGTGTAAGTGACTTACTTCAGTGTAAGACCTATCTATAAACAGGCTACACTGGGGCCACATTGCAAAAAATCTGCTCTCAGACAGTTCTTAGTGAAAGTGGTCACTTTCAATGAGAGCAAGTTTTAGAGAATCAGGCCCTAGGTGTACCCTAAAAGTCCAAAGAAATTATTGGACTTGCTCATGGTCAGTTTCCTAATAGTATTGTAAAATTTAAACCTAGATGTTTAGTATTTGTGGTTTTCACTTTCACTGTTAATATTTAGATATAAAATGTTAAAGTATTATGCAATAAGTTGAGAGCACTGTTTTATTTTATTTTATTTTTAATTTGGAAAGTCTGCATGCCAGGGACTTTTATATAGGAAATAATTTATGTCTTATTACTGCCTGTTTCAGTAACCTTTTACTGAAAATGACTTGGGGCTATCAATTAGTTTTTCACAAGAAAATATAATGTTTTAAATATGCAAACACTTTTTCTGTATACTTTCAATTTTATTGAGACACCGTTTTTAATTATTTGAACATGATCCTAGATGGCAATATCATTAGGGTGAACCCTCTTTTCTACTGGTTGAAGTTTTTTGTGTTATTTTGCCCTCACTAACCCCTACCTAAAAGCATTATGCTATTCGCATTCGGGTCCTGTATCAGTTATTTTCTCTGCTACATGAGACGGCATAAGAAAGAGGAAGGTCAAATTATTTGCTCAGAATTTCAAACTCAGCCTGCAGGAGGTAGAAGAATTTGATGTCTAGTCTCATCCAAAATGGTTGTCTGTCAAACTACATCATGTGAACAGCTTGCATCGCTGTTATTGTTATTTTTATTCTTGCTCAGAAACTCGCTTGGCGCGTCTTCCTGGTTTAGTTCTTATCCCCGCTCCACTTACTCAGAGCCTTTTCAAGCTGTCCCAAACTTTCTGTTTTGATGGGTATTGCCAGGATGTCCCCACATCTTTTAGTTGTAAGCGAATCCAAAGTAAATTATGCAGCTCAAAGTATTTTCAGGAAAGGTAAATAACTGCACTTATCAAGCTGTGCACTTGTTAGATTTGCTGAAAATTTTCATTTGATGAGCTGATCCTATGGATAATCAGGAAAATGAGGAACCTGAAACTATCTGTTGTTAACTATGTAAATTCCAAAGCAATAAAATATTATGTTATTCCTGCCCTTCTCCAGTTTTTATCTATACTTCAGTATACAGTGGGTCACAGAGTCCAGAAGAATGACCTTGTACAGAACCAACATATTTGGTGTCCGAGCAGCGAAACCGGCCTGTTGTTGTGACTGTACGGTTAGACTAGCAGTCGAGAGCGTAAACAACAGGTGTCTGATGTTGATGCCATTGCCTCTAGTGATGCAGATATACTTAGACAGCATGTCGCTGGGACTAAAGAGATGTTGACAGCTTTTAACCCTCTGCAGACCTGTAATCAATTCAGATTTTCATGCTTTAGATTTCTTCTGTTCCCAACAGACAATCCACAGACACACTGACAGTCTGTCAATCAAGAGGTTAGGCTGCAGCAGCCCTGCTGCTGGTGCTGCTGTGATACTAGAACTACAAGCAGTTTGTTTCATTATCTGTTGTGAACTGTGTTTGAAACTCTTTCTAAGCAAAAACAAAAAGGACAGGCTAATTTAAACTAGAGTTATATTACATAAGGAGTAAATACACGTCTTGGTACTCAGAGTTAAATGCAAGCTGGACTAAAGGAGCAGCAACAGCCAGCATTTACACTATGTTAAGTTACAGGGCTGGAGGGCTATAGCGCCACCGCTTATAATGTCAACAAGCCAAGGTCATGGAATTTGTCCAAGATGGCAAGTGTATACATAAAGTCTCATTCATTAACTCACTTCTTACACTGTGTTCCCATCCTGCATGTCTGCAGATGCATAGCTGATTGGGGGGGGGCAGGGATACACACAGTGATATATTGTGATATGCATCACACATACTCGTCTCTTCAAGTGCAGCTGGGATTTGCTTTGCTGGCACCAAAAGGAGATAAAGAATGTCTTGCAAGAATGCCTACATGATCATCTCTTGCTGTTATCCCCTCAATGCTTAGCAGAGGGAGGTTAGCATAATGGTTAACATATATGCCTTACAGTCACAAGGTGCAGGGTTTGATTATCACATGGCTTAATTGACTAGGCTTAAAATGGCCCACAAGGGCAGTTAGCCTACTACTAATCTATGAACCTAATGCCAATCTTAGGAACACTGAATCTTTGTGAGTGGTATATTCTTTCCCCCTGAGAGATGTCCCACAATATATAAAAAGGATCAGTAAGTGAGAGGTGGGCAGGAATGTGAAGTATACATGACCAAGGAGGAATCATGCTGAACTTAAAAAATCCATGTAACAAGATGGGCTTAAATCACTCCACAGTTTGGACTCAGCTGTAAAGAACATGCATCCACTGTTTTCCCAAATTCTGACAACTCCATTATAACATTAATCAGATGCAAGCTGGAATCAAAATTTTTTGTTTGGTTCATTAGGCATTGTAACCCCATGACATGACACAGACTGACCATGTGTCCACAACAGCATGCCAGAAGATTCCTGCCAGAATGGTCAATAAACAGATAATGAATCATCATACTTGCAGGTTGCTCAGCTATCACCCAATCCCATCATTGCATTCACTGATGAGAGTATGAAACAGCATTCCCTCAGGTGCTCAGATATCACCCAATCCCATCATTGCATTCATTGATGAGAGTATGAAACAGCATGCCCTCAGGTGCTCAGATATCACCCAATCCCATCATTGCATTCATTGATGACAGTATGAAACAGCATGCCCTCAGGTGCTCAGATATCACCCAATCCCATCATTGCATTCATTGATGACAGTATGAAACAGCATGCCCTCAGGTGCTCAGATATCACCCAATCCCATCATTGCATTCATTGATGACAGTATGAAACAGCATGCCCTCAGGTGCTCAGATATCACCCAATCCCATCATTGCATTCATTGATGACATTATGAAACAGCATGCCCTCAGGTCTTTCATGGTTTACAGACTCTCGTGCTTGCCGCAGACGCCATTCCACAGTTCAAAAGATAGATTTATGGACCGGATACCTGCAGGCTTTGGTTGCTAGATAGATCTTGCAGCAGTATGTCTGCTGGTGCCTCATAAGTGACTGACTGACACCACTATACTTACTAGACAATGGGACAGTACACCTGCAAGTCTCCTTAAGTTACAGACTCCCAGCCACTCTGAGTGCCTCTCATTTGTGTGAGGATTATATTTGTAAACCCCAGCTTTGTGAATTATTAACAGCAACTCTAAGCTTTAGATTGTGGTTTCAATTTCAGCTGTATATTGTTGGGCTTTATATATGACACAGTACGTTTTGCTAGTTTGTTGTTTTAAGTTTGGAAGAAACATGATTAAGATGCTGCTGCAAGCTGATAGTTTGAACGAGTAATATAGTAAGTTCAGTAGTTTGAGTTATGGTAATACACTATCTTCAAGGGTGCAGTACCTCACAGTATGATGGATTCTTAGCTTTGCAGCAAACCAAATACTCACCCTATTCTGAGTTACACTGATGTCAAACTTATTAACTTTAGTTAATAACAGAATGGGGGCACATCCTCCATACTGAGGGAGTTCAGGGAGTAAAGCCTTCCTAATAAAAAAAATTGTTTACTTATTCTAACTTTGATTTGTATTAGAAAACCAGGAGGCTGGAGGTTCTATTCCCACTCCAGGTGATCAGATAATGATACTACAGTGCAGTTCGGCTTTATGAGGTTCTGCCCTCCTGAGTCTGGCATCCTTTGGATCAAATGTTAAACTGAAATCTCAGCTGCTTGAACCGCCGCTGCTGGCAGCTCAGGTGGTTGGAAAAGATCCCACGACACCTACTGAAAAGAACAGGGAAAGTTCCCCAATAACCTGGCCAAATGTCTCCCAGTAGTAAAATTACCAATTTGGGTCTCTGCTGAAAAGAGGTCACTAGCCTAATGGGACTAACCTGGTCAACAAATGATAACTAAAAACAATTTACTGAGAAGTGTCAGAGATGTTATCTTTTCTGTTGCTTAGTTCACTACTACAGGATTAAACTGTGCTGGAGATTTGTAATTTTTTTTTTGTATTCTAGTGAACTTCCATTAGCATCATTGATATAATGATAAGGATCCTTCCTAGCACAACATTCAGTAAACAAATACATAGGCATATCTGAAGGTCCTACATATTAAGCAAAAGGTAGTATGGCAACATGAATGCAAGTTCCTTGTGGATTACAAACAGATATAACATACCTTACTAGGCATTTGGTACCATTCCTGTTGTGGGCATCACAGACACATTTTGTATCATTACATTGTCCACTGAATAGCAAATTACTGATAGAACTCACTCTGCTAAAGTATGAGCTTTCTCCTCTAGCTGTGGAGATGTTATTACAAGTGTCCCACAGGGGTCAGTCGTGGGTCCCCGCCTGCTTGAAATTTACTGTGCACCCAAGGTCTCCAGATACCCAAGTTTGCAGGCAATTGAAAATTAGGTGCTGCTCTCAGTTTCCTTCCATGATACCTATATTCTCAAGCAAGGGCTGGATCAGACCACCACCAGTTGTGTTAACTATGGGTTCACTGTAAACGCTAAGAAACACAGCATATTTACTTTTGGTATGCCCCCTATTCCCTTCTCATATATCATTGCAAATGTTCCCTATAAACAGTTGTATACTCCACGGACACTTCTTTCCTCAAACATCACATATTTCAAGGATCTAAAGGGCTACAGGATGGTATAGCGATAGGTACACCTGATAATGTGGGCTGACTTTCTACACCTCTATGTTTATTACTCAGATCCACTGCAGGGACAGACACGTATAGCAAACTAAAACATGTATCTTATCACAGTACTACAGGGCACTGTACCTCCCTGGGGCTGTGCCCTCTTTGGAGGCTATGTATATCCTGACAGCAATTTACTTTAAGCTGTTCAGTTATTCCTGCTCTTATTGCATTTCATTGTATATTCTATTGTTCAAAATTGCAGCTTTTCCACAACAGCTGCAAATATATAGCAGTCTGTGTAGCATGCATGTAGATTAACCCCCTTTAACTACATGCAAATGAACCCCCTTTACCCGAATGTCTATGTATCACTACATTTTGGTGAAGCACGTGGGTGGCACAAAGTGGGCATGTGCAGGAAGCTTGTACATGTACGTGTGTTGCACTTTAGTGCAGCACTAGTCTGTGTCACAAGCAGTCTGAAAAATCATGTTGCCTGCATAAATCACAGGCTAGCATTCTGTTCCTCATGGAAGCGTGACCATTGACAATGGCATCATGTGCTAATGCCTACAGAGAGTGTCTGCCTACTGTACTAAGAAAAACAAAACTATGGTCTACCTAGTGCACAACACATCCAGTTCTGGCATTGGCTTCTGGGACTCTGTGTGGGTACATGTAAGAAAATGGATGTCTGGTATGACTTAGTAGAGGCCCCTACTAATGTTTCAGGGATCTACAGGAGCAATACATCATGCAGCCACCAGTATGGTGATCTGCAACACCACAGCCCTGGAGATGTCTGGCTCTAGAAAGCAGAGATTAGGCAAATACATCCAACATGACAGAGTCGTAACTAGATCATGGTTAAGGGGGCAGCTGTCTCAGGTTCAAGCTGTGCAGGTGTGTGATTGCATTGTTATCAATGATAAAGTGGATACTGACATTTCATTCAGAACTGCAATTCAGCACTAATACAATGCCAGAAACTTACACAGCTGTGTGGGTGATTTAATTATCTGTTTTTTTGTTCTTCACCTTTTTATTTTTGCTCATCATGTTTAATCTGAGAGGCATTAGCTGCCCAGGGGCACCGATTACCCTAGCTACTCATTTGCCAAATGATACAGTGAGTGTTTGGCGTTGGTAGTTGCTTTTACTTATTTGCCGATTTTGCCTTTAAATTATTTTAAAGGTCTCTAACACTTGAAATTGCCTTGCCAAGGTAGTTTAAGTTGTTTTGTTATAGCATTATACTCGCAAGCAATTTTTTAACAAGTTTTTAAATCAGGAGGCTAGCAGTGCCCTGAACAGACACAAATGCACAGAAAGTAAATTTTATCTATAAAACTATCCTTAGAACTGAAACCTGTAACTTAATGTGCAAAAAATAAAGACATTGAACAGAAAAAAGCTCAGAGCTCTAGTTTGCACATTACACAGCACTACGAACAAATCTTAGCACAATCTAACCTAGTCTAATGACATACCCCCAGGGCCACCCAAGCAGACATCTGTGTAATCCAGTCCACAACCTACAGTAGCCAACCCAAATACAGGTCCAGACAACATGGATAAACAATTTCCAAATGTTTCTATTGCCAGCTTGGTTAGATTTTGACATCCTATGACAATGTGGCTATAGTCTCACGTTCACAGACAACCTTTAATTCTTAAAAAAAACAAACGCAGCATGCGAGAGATGCATATACACTATTTCACTGGAGGCAAAAATCTTGCACACAAAGTTGTCAAGAACGCACACACACTACATCCACCACACATAGTGTCCACCACACAAACAGACTGACTTATGCTGAGGCACTATAAAGTAATCTTCCCAAACCTCAAAGATTCCCAAAGCCTATAAACAGCAACATCTATCCTCAGCAATCTTTAAAGCAATCAGCAAAAGCAACACAAAATGCCACCCATACACCTACACCCAATGGAGCCCCAACAGCAAAGCCCATAAGGCAAGCTGACATATTACCCAGGATTCTTGTCATAGGGGACTCCATTGTACGACACACAGATGCCCCACCCACCAGACTGAACAAGGAGAAGATAGCAGTTAGTTGCTTGTCTGGAGCCAGAATCTGTCAAGTTACACACTCACTCAAGTCACTACACCACAAGTACCAGTATGATTCTATTATAGTCCCTGTGGGCATTAATGACCTGAAATGTACTTCCCTGGACTATATGAAGAGAGAAATTATTGATCTCTCTTAATATGTGTCTCAGCAGGTATGTGCTTTGCACTGACCAGCGTTCTACCTTCACCAAGGATGATGCCGAAGTATGAACAAAAGATGGTTGACTGCAATAATTGGCTTAGTTTCTGGTGTTTTTCGGGGGAGGGGGGGTGGGAGGGATTCAGTATTTATCAGCATGGGAGGACATGAGTAACAAACCACATTGCTTTGCAAAGAATGATCTACACCTATCTCCCCTAGACTTCTGAGTATTGGCTAAGACTTTATATATGCCTTAGAGCCTTTTTTTAGGCAATGCCAAACTGACAAACCTACCAACACAGCAAATGCAACCCAAAGAAACCTGAAGGTGTTACCGCTCAATGCTAGGAGCCTAAAGAAGAAACTCCATACCCTACAAGCTCACCTCACTCTGGAATACATAGACATCTGTTCTGTTAGTGAGACTTGTTTAAATCTGCAGAAAGTACTTCGGCAGTGCAAAGCTTCAGTGCCTTCCACACATGTAGACTATCAGCTGCAGAGACAGGGACAAAAGGTAGAGAAGTCTCAATGTCTCAATCTGTATTAGCAACAAGCATAACTCTTTGTTGGTTAAACAGGATAGGAGCGCTGCTCAGAGATCAAAGCCCAGCATAATTAATAAAATCAAGATCAGATCTTCACATAAATTTGTTAACCAATGGAATTTGAAAATAGAGCTGCAAAACTACTGATTTTAATCATTTTATAAGCACACAATGTTTCAAGGAAGTAAGGAAAATAAACATATTGAGGAAGCATAGGCAACAGTATAAAGCAGCAAAGATAAAACTCACCTGTCTTATGTGCAGTTTCTAGGCAATTCAGTGATTTTGTAATAAATCCTGATACCAGACGCTACCAATTAAACTGATATATTTGTCATGTCCAAACATAATATTAGTTATAAAATAGTGGAGTGTGCTATTCCAAACTCTTATATCTTGTCAATAACTGATAAGGATATAAATGCATGTCAGTAATATTACTCTGATATTCATCAGTATCTCCACGTTATATGTATAATACTGGAGTATACTACACTGATGAATGTCTGTAATATTAACCTGGTGTCCAGCAGTATCACATGCTATCTGTGTTTGTCTGTAGTGTTACCCTGGTATCCAGCAGCATGCCCATATGTCTGTGCATATCTGTAAAGTTATCCTGGTATCCACCAGTACCCCATGCTATCTGTGTTTGTCTGTAGTGTTACCCTGGTATCCAGCAGCATGCCCATATGTCTGTGCATATCTATAAAGTTATCCTGGTATCCACCAGTACCCCATGCTATCTGTGTTTGTCTGTAGTGTTACCCTGGTATCCGGCAGCATGCCCATATGTCTGTGCATATCTGTAAAGTTATCCTAGTATCCAGCAGTACCCCATGCTATCTGTGTTTGTCTGTAGTGTTACCCTGCTATCCAGAAGCATGCCCATATGTCTGTGCATATCTGCAAAGTTATCCTGGTATCCACCAGTACCCAATGCTATCTGTGTTTGTCTGTAGTGTTACCCTGGTATCCAGCAGCATGCCCATATGTCTGTGCATATCTGTAAAGTTATCCTGGTATCCACCAGTACCCCATGCTATCTGTGTTTGTCTGTAGTGCTACCCTGGTATCCAGCAGCATGCCCAAATGTCTGTGCATATCTGTAAAGTTATCCTGGTATCCACCAGTACCCCATGCTATCTGGGTTTGTCTGTAGTGCTACCCTGGTATCCAGCAGCATGCCCATATGTCTGTGCATATCTGTAAAGTTATCCTGGTATCCACCAGTACCCCATGCTATCTGTATATCTTTATAATGTTAGCCTTTTCAATGTTTTGTAGGTGTGTTTTGTAACCCTGGTATCTTGCAGTTCATCAAAGTGTGCATGCGCACGCACATGTGTGTCTGTATGTGCACACATGTACGTGCAAGTATGCAATATTATGTGTAAGAAAAAAGGATGAATGTGTCACCTCTTGCTCTCAAATATTTAAATAACTGAAACACTCGTAGTACAAACAGCAGTTTAAATTAAAGCTTGCTAAAACTGTTGAGCTGTTAATAGCAGCTGAATCACTCTTGATACAAACAACAGGTAGAGTGGAAGTTTGCTGGCTCTTGAACAGCTCAACAGTTCTTGTAAGAGCTACCAAGCTTCCACCTAAACTGCGGTTTGTACTGAGTGTTTCAGTTATTTCAATATTTGAGAGCATGAGGTGGCACGTTCATCCTTTTTTTGTACACATTTTATATTTGTTTGAACAGCCTTTAGTGATGTGATTTGTTCTTTGTGCTTATTATGCAATATTATACAATGACCCCCCTATTAATATTCAAAAAAACATGCATGCTGATTGGTCAGCGTGCACGTTGTAAATCAGAGTTATAGTAATGGAAAAAGGTCCAGTCGCCCGGACGTTTCCATTACTATAACTTCTTTTTTTTCCAGCAACGGAGAACGCAAAATCTCCGTTGCTTCACACTGTCTTGCTATGTTAAAAGGGTTTAACATAGCGAGACAGTTTGTAAAAAGCAACAGAGATCTTACTTTCTCCGTTGCTTTTTTTCAAAACTGTCTCGCTTTGTTAAATGGGTTTAACATAGAGAGACAGCTTTAAAAAAAGCAACGGAGATTCTTCGTTGCTTTTTTTAAAGCTGTCCTGCTATGTTAAACCCATTTAACATAGTGAAACAGTTTGTAAAAAGCAACTGAGATCTTGCTTTCTCAGTACATCAGAATTGCCGCAGAATACCAGACAGCTGCAGAAGGGCAGCAAGAAGACATTATACAATGCCATTATTTAAGAAAAGTAATTCTTTTTTTTCTTAAATAATGTCATTGTATAATAGCAATAACCCACTTCTGGGTGTGGGTAATGCTGGATTTACCCACAGTTGGTTTTGTTTGGCCACTCGGGCTTCGCCCCCATGACCAAACCACACCAACCGTGGGTAAATCCAGCATTACCCACACCCAGGTGTGGGTTATTGCTATATTATACTGGCTTCTGCAAGTGGCCCCATAATATCTTTTTCATATGTGTAATGTCCCCATGCTGTCAGGGTATGGGCACAATGTTATTTCCGTGTCTAGTAATGTTCCCATGCTGTCTACATTTGTTTATTTATTTACTTACTGCCTAAATATTAATCTAGATAGTACATGGGGCAGATCTAATTTTTGATGTAGATTTCTAGGGAAAACCTCCACAATACACAAAATATAAAAAAAATTAATGATTATATTTACTGTAATAAAACACAATTTATAAAGTAATTATAGCTATGGGACTATAGCATAATTATTAAAGATAATTTATATTAAAGATAACATAAGGAGCAAAGTCATGGCCTCTTACATGTAAACAACAGTCATCAGTTATACATTTTTATCACTCAAACCAGACTCAGATAATTGGGAGGCAGAGCATGGTGGTGCAAATTTCACACAGAAAAGCGAACAAGAAGAGGAGATGAGGATGCAAGGAAGGATAGAACAGCAAAGTACAGTGGAACATAATGAGGACAGAGAGGAAGAAAGGTTTAGAAAGGAGAAAAAAGAAATAAAGTGATAAGAGAATAGTTCTAAACCAGATTAGATAAGACTTGACTTGAGGATAGATGAGAGTGGGTGAACAGAGACTGCAGAGATGAGGCACAAAGGCAAAAAAAATAGACAGTATATTGGAGAGGTCCACTAAGAAGGAGGAATGAATGAAGAATAAAAACAGAGCTAGAAGTAGAGAGGAAGCTGATACAAGAGAAATGAAAGAGGAACATACCTTGCTACCTCTTAGAGCAAGAAATCTGGACAAAGCCATATATAAATTGGGACAAAGGCCCAAAAATAGGGACAATTTTTAAATATTGCTCTTACAAACTTAGAAAGTTGATAGAATAACAGGTTGTGCGTTAGCATTAACTTTCTGAAGGGTATGAAGTCTGAAACTCAAATGTCTATCATTAGTTTCCAACTTTAATCTTTAATGATTTGCCACTAATTTGCCAGAAAACCACAACTTTATGAAAAACTGACCAAAAATATGAGGCAAAAGTCTGGACAGTTGAGAAGTATGAAGAGGAAGATAAGTATTTTAATTTGAATACTTGAAGAGAAACTATGCAGAGATAGGCATTTAACTTCAAATTGTTGGAATGAGACTAAGCAGAGTGGGATCGGATGATTACTCAGCTGTAAATCCAATTATATAGCAGATAACACTGTTTTAAAGCTTGTTATAGAAGAGCTATGATAAAGTAAAGGAAGCTTGTTCCACAGTCTGTCCACATGGACAGAAACAAATCGCCCCACTCTGTTATATGATGATTTAATGTGAGCTAGGGAGATGTCTGATGACTGCAGACTTTAAGATTTTTTTTTGCCATTATAAAGCATCCACTAATGTTTGATATCTGAGGGCGTGTAGTAGCCTATGGAACATTCTTAAAAGTGTTTTGCAGATGAGGTCTGGCAATTACAGCCAATACATACTTTACATTGATGGGATCAAGAGGGGCATACCTATCAACTGTCCAGATTGTCACCTCTTATTTATGGTCTGTACCTCATAAAATATGTGTTTGTTTGGCAAATCATTGAGGACTTGTGTCAATAAATAATAACAGACATTTGTGTTTTAGACATCAGAAAATGCATACTAATGCAAAACCCTTTATACATCATACATCAACTTTCTGAGTTTATAAGATCAGTATTTAAAAACTGTCCCTTTATTTCAACCTTTGTCCCCATTAGTTTTAACTTTGTCCAGATTTCTTGCACTTACAGGTTCAGAGCTATGGAAAGGGGATACAAGTGACAAAATTTGCAGAAATGGTACAATAAGGTTTCTGGGAGGCATTTAAGAGGTGGAGAAACATGAATGATCTTTGTATAATATGCACAGTTCTTGAATGTTCTTGGGAATGGACCTCTTTTAAAACAGAAATCAAATTTAAACTCATTATCAATGGTTAGCACAAGCAACCTGGACTGAGAAATGTTTGTTATTGTGTACTTAAAAAGGCTAAATTTTGAAGCAAGGCTCTAGAATGATTTCTGCTGTATTCATCCTACTTAATCAGTACATTATCTGTAACTTGAATATGAAAATAAAACTACCATCTAGCTGTAGGAGTACCACTAAACTTTCATAGGTAGTCAAGTAGAACAGCAACCTTCTTGCATGTGTGAGTCACTGCTCTTCCCTTTCTTAGAACTGGTGCCAAAACCTGGTGGTATTCATAGATGCCAAAACTACAGGATGCTAGAGAGCATATTATCCTCTTTACTGCATAGCAGCAGCTCCGTGATACTTAAATTTGTCTCAAAGTCTGTATTCTTATTTTAATACAGTCTTAATGCACAATTAACTTAATCATATTACATTATTTTGATGCAGTCTTAATGCATATTTAATCATATTGCAAACTATCCAATAGCATTTTCTAATTTTGATAACCAAGTCAAAGTTTGTTTTAACAAATCTGTGAAAATAGGAATGTAACCCACAAAAGCACAGAAATTCCTAAACATTCTCTTCTGTTTTTAACAGACACAGGTCCCTGTTGACCCACAAAAATAGCTGCCCATCATCCATCTGAGGATCTCTGTCCAACAATACTGCACATATAACTGAGAAAGTGGGCCTTTAAGTAACTGTCCTGCATAATTTAAGTAAGTTACGGGCAAACATCATCAGAGCATACTGTTTGTAGTTTTGAACTGAACCAATTGCTTTGCTTACCGACATAGCGTACACTAGTACCACATGGTAATAGTTCTTGCTGGAGGAGCATGTTGGTTTGCACCCCATAATCAGACTTCACTGTCAAACTATATAGATCCCCACAAGCCCACTAATTTCTAACTATACTTCCAGTGGCTACACCTCACTGAAGGGAAAGGGCAATTCTCACTCTTCTGCTCTCAGAAATCCAAACAGCCAAAGATTATTATATGTAACATTGTGGAATACCTTAATTTCAACATTTGATTTACCTACATTGCAAAAAGGAGTTGCTGATTGTTTTTGGGGGAATAGTCTTGCTCTGCTCTCCACCATAGCCACATTTCCATCCATCTAAAATATTATCCAATTTATCCCTAACCAGACTCTCCCACTTCCCTTTTTCGCAACACCCACTTCCTGCCATACAGTCGACCACTTATCTTCCCCAACTTCCAGGCTGTTTTATATTTATACAACGTACAACCGCTGCTCTTAAGTGTTCCAAAAATACACAGTACCAAATTAAACTCCGTACCACAATCTTTGCCTCAATTTTTATAACCCACCACAAATGTAATTAGTTATAGCAGCTAAATACACCTACTAATACTACAGTACTCTCTCCTGACAATACATTTATGATAACATTATGGCCCTCCAACACCTGAATTATAGGACTGGATTAATACTCTATAATAAAGCCACACCTCTGCTCTGCATTATACTCATGTTCTACATTCAACCATCCATCCATCGTCAACCCCTTTTCCCATTTTTGGACATGAAGTCGGGGTGTCACTTCAACAGTAACAATCATCTAGAGCCAAGGTTTACACCGTTGAGTGGCTAGCCACACTAACATCTAATTCCTAATAACAATATAGCCTTTTCTTTTCCTTACTTCAGTTCCACTTGATAATGGCAATTTCCCACCCCACTACCCAGTTTCTCTTTTAGCCTTAGTCCTTCTCAGCACCTTAAGTACTGTACCCTACACAACCTCCTATCTCACCAGTTTATATATGTGCTACATCCCCAATGACTATGCACTTACCCAAAACTGAAATAAAAACTCATCCACACAACACACAACCTCATAAATACAACATATATACATTGCCTCTAACAGAAATATATAAAGCATAAGCCCGCCAATACAAACCAATCATTAAAATCAAAATCAAAATCAAAAACAAAAACATTAGACAATGTAATTCCTCACCCCCCCCCCATAAAAATACACCTCTGTGAAGATACGAACCCTAGCCTTGGTCCTCCTCAGCTTGCCACCCCCATACAAAGACCACAAAATAGTATCATCTCACCATGCTCGACTCATAGACATAAGTCCATGGGACTAAACCTAATTAACATAAATTGTAGGAGTATTTGCCACAAAACAGCTGACTTTGTGCTTTCTCAGTACACAGTATCACTAGTATTCTTGTAACAGACACCTGGCTAAAACCTCAGATCACTGACGCAGAAATACTGCCACGAGGGTGTAGCATACATAGAGCTAACTGAAAGGGTAAAAAAACTGGAGGTGTAGCTATCATATACTGAAACAATTGTTAAATACACACATTTCAGAACTCAGTTGAACAGTTCAGCAATACAGAACTGCTCCTCTCTCAAACCTTACCCCCCCCAAAAAAAAAACGAGTTTATGTGTTATTGCCATATACACACCGCCAAGAAATAATGTCTCTGCTGCAGAGGATATACTATCCTAGACATCTACCAAAATCCGGAAAGAAACACTTATACTAGGTGACCTCAGCATAGACAGGTCACAAGGTAAGTCCAAACCCCAACCCTAAGCATCAGTATTTTTAACCTTACTTAAATGATTCACAACCCAGCTAGACATGATATGATCTCAGGCAGGAATACCAAACTGGACTGGATACTAACCTCACACCTCACCAATACATCCTGTACTGGCACACTGCCAAATACCCAGAGCAGCCATCTCTATAGTTATGCTACTAATCTCCTAATTTACTTACTTAACACCAATACAGTCTTGTGCTTAACTCATCCAATTTCAGTTTAGAAGTATTTAATTCAACACTAAAACTCTATAATTGGAATTAATTAAAAACACTGCTACTAGATGAAGCCACTGAGGAATTTATCCTAACTTTTCTTAGTATACTAAACTGACTTGACCCCCTCAGAAATAAATAAATAAATACATCCAATCCCCTAGATATCTTCCAAATCCAAACAACTCATGAAAAATAGGGACAAAGCCTGGAAAATTTGGCATACATTTAAAACACAAGTAAGCCTCCAAGTTTTCAGGAACCTTAGGAATATTACCAAAACTAACATAAAACTCAACAAAAATGCTACTAGTATAATCTCCAACAAACTCACCAAAGCAATCAAAAAGTTCTGGATGACTATATGCAATCTTCTAAACAATGGCTACTTACCCCAACCTACTTCATCTCCAGAACTCCCCTCTATAGACATAGCAAACAATTTTAATACCTACTTCATCCAGTCAGTCATCTCACTAACTAAAAGTAACTCTACAGATTGCACAATTATCCCCCAACAAATCACCCCATTCATCCACTTTCTTCTTCAAACCATTTCCCACTACAACTATAAAAAAGTACCTATGGGGGCGTACTCCAAATCAAAGCACCAAAGTAATGCAGCAAGCTCACTGCGTTTATTAAGTGCTTTCATCCAATGTAACAGGACATCCTCAGAATAAATGGAAACACACATACACAACTGTAAATAATACTTCAGCAATGATGTGACCAATTCATTAGTTTAGTGTTCAGCTGACTCTCATCTAAATTAAAAATCAATGAATACTCATAAAAATAACATATCTACATTCCTAGTGATTTCCTATGCACCTATGAAACCATGCACAATCCAAACAAGTAGAAGTTGTTTTCTTTTACAAATGTTCGGAATGTTTTCCATGTATTATTCTGGAGTCTGGGGGACATTACAAAAGTTATAGCTGGAAAGGGGTGTAGTTGGAAGTAGTATTTAGGTAATCCAGAGATCTAAATTTATCTTAGTACATGTACCATGTAATTTTGTCAAACTTAAAACCTACTGGCCTTTATGATGCTTGGTTATTGTAACCCCTTATTGATATGTTGGCATATCATATATGTATCATGAACATTTTCTGTAAGAAGTTAACAACAGTTCTGGTTGCAAAGGGAAACTTATTCCATAAACTTGAAAACTTTTATATAATATATCTGTTAGGTTTGTTTTCCAGTTACTGATATTTATTCCATTATTTCATATTCTATTTAGGTCCCATTACCAGTGCTGAGTCTGTCTGAATCCATCCCACTCCTGATTGCCATATGGTTGACATCGTACCCCGCTCTTACCCTTTATCTTACGGATGGTGAACCCACACAGTGGCACCACTCAGCTTTTCCAGACTGATGCTTGCTGTGCTACATAAGCCATCCAGCAAATAGACAATGCTGTTGAATGCCTCCACCTGGTACCAGGGGTGGGTCCAAGTATCTCTGCTGCAGACAAGATTTTTAGATTTTTCTGTAAACGAACCACCAGAGGCCATTTTTGATTGATGTTAGTCTGGCCCCTCCTCCTACACCATTTAGCCAAGGAAGAGATTGCCAAGAGCATAAATCTCTATACAACATACGTCTAAGGTTTGCAAGGGCACACTGTCCCCTACGCTATGATAAGGTGAAGAAGTCAGATGAAGAAATCAGAACTTAGGCCATATAATCGAGGCACTCAGATTGAGAGAGGTGCTGAGCTGTCTGTTGGTCCCCATTTGGTGGTTTTTGGTTAGATGCGTGAACAGACCCAGTAAATACAAACATGTAGTAAGCACGTACTGAGTTCAGCTCCAACCTTCCATAACAGTTTGTCTCATGTACCTAGGATACTCATGGATATAAAGCTTGAATGGACCCTTTTTAAGACCTCAGTAGTTTAAAGCAACAGAAAGGAGCAGTAGCAAAAATGTGCTTATTACCTGTAATAGTGGTAATCCTGGGGTCCCAAGCAGATAGTTGCAGCTTGGAAAGCCATTAGGTTAAAGAAAGAGGACTTCCATGCAATGGTAGCAGAGAGATCTTAAGATATGACCAAGGGGCACAGACAAGCCAGAAAGGGAGCAACTGTGAAAGTCACCAAAGAGAAGAACCAGGTGTTGGTGAAGTTCGACAAGGCCATAGAAAGTTACTTTTGGATAGCCATAAAAACATTCAGTGACTCATAATCTTGGGCAGAATACTACCAGGTTGTTCTCAGCAGTGCTGCAGAGACTTTGACATTGACTGTGGATACTGTTGAGAGGTAGAAGGAACACTTTTTATGACCTCATGAAGGCATTGAACATACCCACCTCTGAAGAGGCAGTGCCAGAAGCAGATGGTGGAAATGGTTCATTTTCATAGATGAGGTCAGTCTAACAATTCAGCAGTTCCCCCTATGGCAAGACTGCAGGAGTAAATGGCACATAGCCAGAAATGCTGAAGCCAACAGACATTGATCGGGCTTCATAGCTAACATACCTTTTTGGTGTTGCATGGAAGTCTGGCACAGTACATCTGAACTGGCAAACTGGAGCAGTCCCAATTTTCAGAATGGGGACAGGAAGACGGGTACCAACTCTTCATCCACTTGGAAAAGAGACATCTGCAACAGTTGAATCCCCAAGGCAGGAGGCACAGTGTGGGATCTGCCTTGTCTGTGGAACAATTGATTAACTCTCTTTGTCCTTGCACAGATACCAAAGGAGTCATAGTAGAAAAATGGATCGGCTAGATTACACAGTTCAAGATCATTCACAACATATCATAAATCAAACAAATATCCTGCTTTACATGGACGTGTACAAATCTATAAACCCCCGAACTATTATGATCAGAATAAACAATGTTATTAACCACAACCAATTCCCCCGTCACTGAAGTGATTCCAAACAGTCCATGTAACTTCACTATGGAATTTGATATCAATAGGAAATCATAACTGATGATAATTCTAAATCTTTTAAACAAAAACTTAAAACCTACATAACAAGCAGCAAGCACTGAAACATTGTACCTAATCTGAGGTAAGACAGAAATTTTGTTTGTACATATACATGTTAGTAAGGGTGGAAACGGTGGTGCAGTGGTTAGTGGTATCACCTCACAGCAAGAGGTTCTCTGGTTCAATTCTCAGCTGGGGTGCCTTCTGCACAGAGTCTGCATGTCCTCCCTGTGGCTGCGTGGGTTTCTTCCAGGTGCTCCGTTTATCTCCCACATTCCAAAGACATGCAATAGGTAGACTGGACACTAAATTGCCCATAGATGTGAGTGAGTGTGCAATTGAGTGGTATGGATAAATTACTGTGGCAGTGGTGTAAACCTTGGCTTGAGATGATTGTCACTGCTGAAGTGACACCCCGACCCCATGTGCACAAATGGGAAAAAGGAGTTGAGGATGGATGGATGGATTTATGTAACCATGATCTCAGGTGTGGATGATTAAATGATTTGCTTGCAGAGTGTGTCTGAGTGTATGTTAGGAACTATACCAAGGGGATAATATGCCTCTTTGATAAAGTTTTTAAAAGAACTATTATGTCAAAACATAGTAACTTGTTGCTTGGAGGTTTTTTTTTTTTTTGGTTCCTGTCAATTTTGACAAAGGCAGTTTTGGAAAATGTAAAAAGATCAAAGTATGTTGACTGAAACTACTTGCATTTACAGTAGAGTTTGCCTATTTCTTCACTGGCGTGCAACCTCAGAGTTAGTAAATATAAGTTTGGGGGTGTGGGGAGTACAGCGGGGCTTGCGCCCTGCAAAAAGTGATTTGTCAGATATTTGCCAAAGCACATTTTGGTGAACATATTTCAAATATGTTACATTCATTTAAACTGTTTTTAGTGAGTCATCATGAATCCAGCTCTTGTGTGGGAGAGTACCGGCTGGGGAACTGCTACGGGTGGTAAATGACCTAGCTACAGCTTTAAGCAGAGGTCATTACCCTCTACATGTGATGGGAAGTAACCATTTCAGGTTGAGGAAGTTAATTATCTTTAGGACCTTGCTCATACATTAACATCAATAGGACTGAGAAAATGATCTGCGGCTGAGTATACTGGGAACAGTATTGCAGGTAAAGTAACAGAATGTGTTGGTGAAGTGGGAACTTAGCACAAGGATGAAACTCACAAGTTACCAGCTTTACTCATTCTGTTCCCCCCTCCCCATATATGCTCATGCGCTTTGGGTAGTGACAGAAAGGATGAAGTCATGAATACAGACAGCAGAAATGTGGATCTTTCTCATGGTATCTGGATTCACTATCAGTAATAGACTGTGACAGACTGAGAAGCTTATAAATCCAGAAGGATCTCAGAGTACATCCACTTCTCCGGCATGCTGATGGGAGTCAGCTAAAATGATTTGGACATCTTGTGAGGTAGGATGTCCCCAGGTCACATCTTACAGGGCGTATACCAAGCTCAGTTTGTTGAGATGGTGCCCCAAGACCAGCCCAGAACATGCTAAAGGGACTACATCTCACCACAGCCAGGAACATCTGTGGATTCCACACAAAGAACTAGAGACCTTTGCTGGACAGAGGGAAGAACACAACATTCTGTTTACTGTCATCAATATCCTGCCACTCTGCTCCTACTAGTCTGATACAAACGTCATCAACAACCCTGTATCTTTTTCTTGCTCAGTTACCATCAGTCCCAATTCCCACCAGGACTGTTGCAGTTCAAGTGCAGTACTTTGTATTTTTCTGCATTCAGCTTCAGCTTCAACCCTCCTGTTCATTTGTCCAGCCTTTCCAAATGCTTTGCTAGACTCCTCCACTTATGTTTGTGACATTTGCAAAGAAGTTGATCTTATTCTCACATCAGCTACTGTCCTGAAGATTGTTGCCCACCAGAAATGCTACCAACCTTCCCCTCAGAACTTTCTCCATGACTTATTCTGCCACTATTGTTAAGCTAACAGGTTTGTAGCGCCTCATAGTTTTATATCCCCCCATACAAGGGTACTATAGTTACTGTCTCCCAGTCCTCTTACATTTCTACAATAGCCAGTGATTTATTGAAGATCTCGATCGAGGATCTGCCAACACACTGGAAGCACTTCTGAGGAAATAGTGAGGCAGCACATCTGTCCTTGTGTTTTATCCTTCGTAAGGTCAGTGGACACCCTCTGAAATTCGTCCTTCTCCTGCCTGTTGTCTCTCTACTGTTGTTCCCATTCTGCTCATTTCCTGGTAATGAACTGTTGTACCAACATGCTTTTAGAAAAAGGTTTAGCACCTCCACTGTAATTTACAATATCACTGACCTTCTCTACGGTTATATAGAGAAAGGTTTATTAACATGAATTATTTTCTTTGACTCAAAAATGGCATCTAAATCAATTAACCATCACTTCTAACTACTAGGTTGAGGGTTATTGAGTTCAACAAAGGCTCTTTCAGGTGCTTGTTACCTTTCAAAAGGTTGTTCTAAAAAGATCCATCTCCCAGCTCCTCAATGAAGTGACTCATTATTGTTTTCAGCAAAAGCCGTCCTGCACCCATATATGAGGGGCTTCATCCCACTCCTCCTAAATTATAAATAGTAAATCTCCATGGTCATGTAGCTGCAAGGAAAAGAGAAACACCCAGAAGAGGTGGCAGACTTACAGGAGCAGTAGAATTGTCACTCCCCCATTTTAACAATGGGAACCAATGTCAGTGTTACAGTGTAACCAAACATTAAAGAATCTTGTTAGTCTTATGAGTCTGTATCCCACCAGATAGAGGTTGTAAACCAAATATGTAAACCTAAGGTCCAGCAAAGTTTAAAGGTGCTAAAGCTAGAAGCTTCTCTCAAATGAAATACAATCGATTCCAAACAAGTCAACTGACACTCTATACATCTTACAATTCCTTTACAGGTGTCTTTTAGGGATGAGCTAGGTAATCAAAGAGAAAACTGGATTAAAAAAAAATGGTTGGATGACTGGGAACTGGTAAGGAGCAAAAGACCACATCTGAGACAGTCTCTAGCAATAAATCTTGAGGGTTTTTTAAAAATGTAATTGAATTCTAGGACAAAAATATAGAAAATGTTGTTCCAACATATATGAACTGGCTGTAAGTCTATGCATGCAGCAACAGCCCTAAAAAAAAAAAAAAATACAAATCTGACAATGTGCAATCTTATGAGTAACAGTCACCACCCTTCTCGAGTTTCTCTTCTAACATCCTGAAGAATTCTTGTTGGTTCTCTGAAATACGATTGTCTGCTCTTGGGAGGTAAACAAACTTTTGTATTTCTCTGCTAAACTGAGCTCTTATAGTTGAGCCAGCAAGCCTGTCCAGAATTTCCTGAATTCACAATACTTCTTTTTCTTCATTATCAACATTCTTCATGGACTTAGCTTCTTCAACTGTTTTCATCATTGATTCATTTTGAAAGACATCTTCATTATGACAGTTTTCCCTTTCTAAGCTTCTTCTTTGTTCTGTACAATGCAGAAATGTTTGGCGGAAGCACAGTCCTGAGAGCTATATCTGAATGATATACAAACATGCAAATCATCTACAAAGACACATTCAGCCATTCTCCAACAGACACATACACACACACACACACACACACACACACACACACATGCAAGCATGCATGTGGATACACACACACACACACACATGCACAGACATATGTACAGGAGTGCACATGTGCACATATATGGACACACTTACCCGTACACTCGTACATACTGTGAAGATAGGTGAAAGCTGCCAGCCTAGCCAGATAGAATATAGTAGATAATTCTGTCATTTGTAAATATTAATATAAGCCACAGGCATGTTCTCTTAAATGGAAGAGAATGGTGTTAAATGTGGAACTGCAAAAACGTAACAACAGTGCACTCTGCTGCAAGATAGTTGATAAGTCAAGCATTGTGTAATTCTTTGATCACAAAACCCTGAGCTGAGATGTCTGGATGAATGAATTCTTGGGTTTGTTTTGAGATTGGAGTTAATTGACAGAATTTGCATGTATAATGTCTTTTATTGCTCTGGCTTCCTGACCAGCTGCAAGATCAAAAGAGCTGTTACACTCTGAGCTTCTGTTAGCCTGGGAAATAATGATGTAATCTGAAATGAGTCAGTGGTATTGTGTTATCAATTTAAGGACAGAGAGACTCAGAGCATTTATCATTTGTCTTGAGAACATCCAACATCTCTAGCACTGTCTTGATCTATATGTAAATTTATTTTAGAACTGTGTTTTCTCTTAGATATAGCTAGGAAATAGGACGATTAATTTAGTTTTTTTCTGTATTGATGTCAGAACTTTTCTACTGTATTATTTTAAGTTTTTCTCTGTGATCTCTGAACTCTTGACTAGCACTGTGTAGTAAGAAGTATTGTCTTGTGTTTTTATTATTTATTATTAAATATTTTAAACCTTTCAACTGTGGCTGTTTTGTGTAGAGATAGTTTAAGCTCTAGAGTACATTGCACATATATAGTGATACTGTACAAAGCCACTCCAAAATAAGCCTTGGCTGTTCAGTTACACTTACCATTTGGATAATAATATTGCACAGTAATAATTGGACACCCTCTGTTAAGGGCCTTTTTAGTAGCTGATATTAGTGGGTGGTTGCAGCTGGTACTACCTTTTCGACTGGACAGAAAGGGGCACAGCTGGAGAATCTGTGCTAGCCTTCCCCAGGAGTGTCTGTGTGGTTGTATATAACTCTTATCAAAGTGTGTGTGTCAGCTACTTGGGCAGGGACACAAAGCACTGGTTGGACAGAGAGGGTGCTGGAGGTTTTAGCTTGCCCACTATGCTGAGTTCTAGACCCTATAGCTGTGCCAGTAGGGAGACTTATTGGAGATCTGGAGAGAAAGGGAGAAACCAGCCCCAGACTGACTGTGAACTCTGTGTGCTCTTAAGAGAAATTGTGCTTTACTGTGTGTGTATTTGTTACCCTTCCCTATGCGGATGCCCCTTACTGGTGTTAGTGGTGAAGATTGAGGCTCCCTGATTGCTGGGCCAGTCCATGGGTGTCACACATATATACATATATACACACACACACACACACACACACACACACACACACACACACACACACACACACACACATGAAAGCATGCATGTAGATACACACTCACTCACAAACACACACAGACATATGTACAGGAGTGCACATGTGCACATATATGTACACATTTACCCGTACACTCGTACATACTGTGAAGATAGGTGAAAGCTGCCAGCCTAGCCAGACAGAATGTAGTAGATAATTCTGTCATTTGTAAATATTAATATAAGCCACAGGCTTGTTCTCTTAAATGGAAGAGAATGGTGTTAAATGTGGAACTGTAAAAACGTAACAGCAGTGCACTCTGCTGTAGGAAAGTTGATAAGTCAAGCATTGTGTAATTCTTTGATCACAAAACCCTGAGCCAAGATGTCTGGATGAAGGAATTCTTGGGTTTGTTTTGAGATTGGAGTTAATTGACAGAATTTGCATGTATAATGTCTTTTATTGCTCGGGCTTCCTGACCAGCTGCAAGATCAAAAGAGCTGTTACACTCTGAGCTTCTGTTAGCCTGGGAAATAATGATGTACTCTGAAATGAGTCAGTGGTATTGTTTATCAGTTTAAGGACAGAGAGACTCAGAACATTTATCCTTTGTCTTGAGAACATCCAACATCACTAGCACTATCTTGATCTATATGTAAGTTTATTTTAGAACTGTGTTTTCTCTTAGATATAGCTAGGAAATAGGAAGATTAGTTTAGTTTTTTTTGTATTGATGTCAGAACTTTTCTACTGTATTATTTTAAGTTTTTCTCTGTGATCTCTGAACTCTTGACTAGCACTGTGTAGTAAGAAGTATTGTCTTGTGTTTTTATTATTTATTATTACATATTTTAAACCTTTCAACTGTGGCTGTTTTGTGTAGAGATAGTTTAAGCTCTAGAGTACATTGCACATATATAGTGATACTGTACAGAGCCACTCCAAAATAAGCCTTGACTGTTCAGTTACACTTACCATTTGGATAATAATAATATTGCACAGTAATAATTGGACACCCTTTGTTAAGGGCCTTTTTAGTAGCTGATATTAGTGGGTGGTGGCAGCTGGTACTACCCTTTAGACTGGACAGAAAGGGGCACAGCTGGTGAATCTGTGCTAGCCTTCCCCAGGAGTGTCTGTGCGGTTGTATATAACTCTTATCTCAGTGTGTGTCAACTACTTGGGCAGGGACACAAAGCACTGGTTGGACAGAGAGGGTGCTGGAGGTTTTAGCTTGCCCGCTATGCTGAGATCTAGACCCTATAGCTGTGCCAGTAGGGAGACTTATTGGAGATCTGGAGAGAAAGGGAGAAACCAGCCCCAGACTGACTGTGAACTCTGTGTGCTCTTAAGGGAAATTGTGCTTTACTGTGTGTGTATTTGTTATCTTTCCCTATGTGGATGCCCCTTACTGGTGTTAGTGGTGAAGATTGAGGCTCCCTGATTGCTGGGCCAGTCCATGGGTGTCACACATGCATACATACACACACACACACACACACACACACACACACACACACACACACACACACACACACACACAAAAGCATGCATGTAGATACACACACACACACACACACACACACACGCACACACACGCACAGACATACCTACAGGAGTGCACATGTGCACATATATGTAGTCACCTACCTGCACACTCATACATATATACACAGACACACACACACACACACACTTGCACACCCACACATACATACATACACACCTGCACTTATACAAAAATGTCACCCTGCATAGCCCTCTTCCTCTGTCTTGTGCTTATCTAGTACACCTGGAGCAAAACTGATGTCATGCATTAGTAATGTAGCTCCCACATGAGTCTCCCATGCACACTTGCACAATATGGTGGAACTGTAAAATTGATGAGTTGTAACTGAGTTAACATATCAACTCATTTGATACCATACTGAGAGTGAATGATTTTTCCAAACTACAGATAACAGACCCTTATAAATAATCTTATTGCCCAGGTACAGAATTTCAAATATCTTGGGTTCTGGCTTAGTCCTTCCCTTTCTTTTAGATATAACGTATGTGAGAAAAACCCAGTTGGCAAAGGACAAACGTTCTTAGTGGTTCACACAGATTATAAGTACAAACAGCAACAAACCTACAAGGACTAAGACAGCTAAAACCATGTATTTAATTGTACAATAAATAAGAAGATATAATGCCACAATCGTACTAAATAAGGTAAAACATCAGCTAAACCATACCTAGAGACTCACTGACTAGGTGACTCCTGAAGCAAGACAGGCCATTGGTATAAACTTTCTTATGTAAAAAGTAGGATATACACCCCCTATAGACTACTTAAGCTAATCTAGCACTATTCTAAAGACTGCAGTATAAAATATGTACATTTATTTCCTTGTTTAACTAATGAGAACTATCCTGTACTTTGTTTGTGGAGCTTTTCTCCCCAGGCCTCCAGTGAAAATGGACTCACTTCAGCCCAGTGGAATTTCCTGGTCAACAAAAGCAAATAAATAAAATATAATTAAATAATATTTCACTTTTAAAGCCCAAAGAGCACTACAGTTTCTCCTTACAGTAGGCTTAATGGATTCTAATAACAACCAGGGTGGCATTAATAATAACCACCATAATCTTCAAAGTGCTACACTTAAAATATAGTCCTCTCTTATTCTAGAAGCTCACTTAAAATATAGTCCTTTCTCTTCCCAGAAACTAAAAGCTGCCTCACACTTCTGTCTATTGTGATCATAACATCAAGGCATTCTAAATAAAGATGCTCTCCTCTGTTCTAGTATTAGGAGAGAAGGCCTTTAGTAAGATTGCTTCAATATGCTGGCACTTGGGCAGAAAAGTACAGTTGCGTAAAACTTTACCATAACAGTTGAAGTCCTTCTCTTCATTGTTACAGTATTCTTCACCTAAGGGATCTCCTGCCAATGATAGCCCAATGTCCAGCCAGGATACCAAAGCCTTCAGCTCTTATAGGTGCTGTACGTCACACATATGCTCCCTGAGCATGATGTAGGGAAGAAAGGTGACATACGGACACAGATACTCAGAACTGAAAAAGCCCCAGGAGGAACAGAACACCCTCAAGAAAAAGAGGAATATGTGTATCCAGAAAGTGTCAGGACAGAGGGGGAAGGAGGGAGGGACTGAATGCTGCAACAGTGAAGAGAAGGACATCTTCTGTTGTAGTAAGATTTTGCACAACTGTACTATGTCTTTCCATATCACTGTTGCAGTATTCTTCACCTAAGGGAGAATACAAAAGCTCAAAAGGAAGCCTGAGAGGAGGAAGGCAGAGAAGAACCATCCAAGAAGCTATGCAGGATAGCCCTAGCAAAGCCTGTTCTGGCCCTTGAAACAACATCCAGTTTGTTATGTTTAGTGAAAGTATGAACAGAAGACCAAGTAGCAGCCTCAGGCTAAAATTGGTATCCAAACCCTTGAAAAGGTACCAGAGGAGGCAACTGTCCTAGAAGAATGTGCCTTTGCAGACAAGGAAAGACATTTGCCATTATAAGAATAACAAAAGGAAATAGCCTTAGGAATCCAGGAGGAGATGGGTTGCTTAGAAAGAGCCAAACCCAAAATCCTAGGTTGAAAAGAAACAAAAAAGCTGCTCAGAGTGTGAAAAAAATTATTTTTTATCTAAATAATTTATTTATCTATTTATTTATTGACATTTGATTACCAGGAAAGTCCAATTGGGTAGAAGCCCATTTTCAGTGGAGGCCTGGGAGAAAAACTCCAAATTATTACAAAACATTTTAAGAACAATAATTATGCAATATTCAAAAATAAAACAGAAACATCTGCAGTTCATTATAACAAATTAGACATAATATAAAAACAATGGATAAGAACTGATGAAAGGTATATGACCATCATTTAATATTTAGAGAAAATTTAGAAAGCTGGTAGAGAAGTTAAAGATAAGTTAGTCTAATACAAACATGAATTGCAATATGAAGTAAGGGGGAAAAACAAGCTTATAGTATATTTAGAGAGAAAGTCAGGGAAGAGAATTAGATAGCAGTAAGAAAGTAAGTGAAAAAGAGAGAGTAAGAGGGTATAAGGAATGAAAAGGTACGTATCCACATTTAGGGGTATAGTTTATCCTTGTTTTAAGCAAGAAAGGAGCCAGATTTTATCTAGGAAGTCTTTTAGAGTGGTTTTAAAAGATGGGAGGGAGGGTATAGACCTGATGGACACAGGTAAGGCATTCTAGACCTAAGCAACCTTGTATGAGTACAGACAGTGCCCAGCACATTTCCTAGGAATGTAGACAGACAGGAGTTTTTGGTCACTGGATTGCAATGACTGACTTATAACACAGTTGTGTAGAATGTCTTTAGTGCTGGACAGGCAGGTGGATGCTGGATAATTCTATAGGTGGTAAACAGTTGTTCATAGGTGTTTACTATGCTAACAACCACAAGGGCCTTTTTAAGCCTAGCCATGCATTCCAAATCTCTGACAAGTTTTGATACCCTTGATAAGTTTAAGCATGGGCCTAGGAGATGAACCATTTGCAGGTTACCTGTGTCCATTAGAGACATAGGTGTCAAACCAGGGATGAATTTCCAGTTTCCTATCCAACTGTCCAGGTTGCACTTGTATTGGGTTAGGGTGGAACTCTGCTTCACATGGATGGGGAGCCTGTTCCAGAGACGGGGTAGTCTGTGGCATATATACTTGTCTTTCCAGCAGGTCCTATTTATATTACAGGCAAGGTTTAAGTCTTTAGAAAGAGTAACTTTGGTGCTGTTTGTTGTGTGGATATGCAGGAGGTTCATCAGAGTGGGGGTCTAATAATGCCCTGTATGTCAGGCATAGATCTCCCCTCAACAGCCTGTAAGAGACAGAATACAGGGATAGGGCCTTGAGGTGGTCTGCACAGGACATTTTACTTATGCCCTGTAATCTTTTAGTGAGGAACCTTTGTGGATATTCCAGTGGTTGGATATGCTCATTTAGGTATATACCAAAGGGGCATTTTACTCCAATGATAGGTCTGATGAATGCCATATACTATGGAACAATGACTTCCTTGGACTTAGATGCCATACCTTTGTTTATAAGTTGCACAACAACAAATGATTTCCTCACAACTGTAGATACGTGATGGTCTATGTGTGTCCCTAAGTCTCTGATTACTGGATCAACTCTAATGGGTGTGTTGTCAATATGATAGTTACCACAGATGGATGACGTCCCGAAGGATACTATTATGCATTTCTTGGCATTTAGTTTTAGTCCATGGCTCTGTTATCAGTTGTTTGCCTGTGTCATCCCTTCCTGGAGAACATTTGTGTCAGTGTGGGATTTAATGACAGCTCCTAATTTGCAATCATCTAAAATTTAGTCAGCCAAAGGTGACTGACATTGGCCTTGACTTCAGAAAAGTCAATGCCAAAAAGGAGCGGTCCAGGTTAGTTGATGTGGCAGTTCTAACCAATTTAAGTTTTTCAGTGCTATACAGTGGTGGGTTCTGAAAAAGCTATGTGCTGCAAATGTAGCAACTTTGTTGTAGCATTGTTCAAGTTTAATTTTTGTGAAGTCTGGAGGTTATTAAGGATGGGAGCACCATAAACAAGTGTGGGGAGGAGATTAGTGGCAAGTGTAGGTTTAGTTGCATCAGTGGGAAAGTTTTTAGCTCTGTAAAGCATCCCTAGTTTTTTATGAGTTTTTCTTATGCAATTTTGTATATGCAGGTCAAATGTAAGATTATCATCCACTATCACCGCCAGTAGTTTGCTATGAGAAGTGACTTCAGTGGTTGTATTATCAAGACAGAGGGCATTAATTTTTTTTTTTTCATGAGAGAGGGATATGGGGAAAAACGTAGTAGCTTGGTCTTTTTGGGGGTGAGCATGAGTTATAAGTTATGAAGACATGTTTCAGTGGTTGTTAAAGCTTCCTGAGTAATTTTTTGGAGGTGTACCTTGTTGTCAGATGTACAAATGAGATTGGAATCATCTGCATATTGTAATAGAGTGGCCTGTTGTGTGGAAGTATAGAGGGCGCTGGTGAAGATGTTAAAGAGGAGTGGTACACCGGTGGTGTCTGGGAGATAAGGAAAGAGCGTGGAGTGCCATTTTACTGATTGATACCTATTGGACAAGTAGCTTTTGAACCACAGAAGGGTGGGCTGAGAAAGACCTAGTAAGGACATTTGAAATAGATGTTTGCTATGACAAACTGTGTCGAAGGCTTTAGACAAGTCTAGAAATAAGGAAGAAATTAGTTTGCCATTATCTCTAGCTTTACTGACAGTATCAATATACGTTAGGAGGGCTAGTACTATGGGAAGGACATAAGCCGTGTTGTGTAGGGGATAGGAGTTCTTTCTGCAGGAGATAGTCTAACAATTGGTTTTGATTACATTTTTTCAAGCATTTTGGCAAGGAGAGAGAAGATTCCTATAGATCTAAAGTTATTAATGTCTGTTGAATTTCCTCCTTTGTGCAGAAGGATAATTTGTGACTTTTTCCAGAGAGAGGAAATGTGGGATTCCTGGCTTGACCTATTTATAAGGATTGAGACAGGATAGGCAATGCTACTGTCACCTATTTTTAGGTGCTGTCTTGGAAGGTCATCAGCTGAAGAAGAACATGGTTTAAGTTTGTTTAAGAGTAGTTTTTTATAGGATGTGGTCACAGGTATGAAGTTGAATGTGGATGTGGTGATATGTGGCTGTTGGGGAGGGTTGGGATTAGATGTTGAAGAATCCTTGGTTAGAGATGCTATACTATCTATAAAATAAGAGTTGAACCACACTGTTGTTAAAGGTGTGAATTATTTGGAGAGGGGTTTGGGTTGAATTTTTGGTCAGGATTTAAGATTTCCTTAATGGATGTCCAAAATTTTTAGAGTTGTGTTTAGTATTATTCTGAAGTTATTATAGTATACGTTTTTGTCTTCATTTATTTGCTTTATACTCCAGTTGTGAAGCATTCTGAAGTTGCAAGGATGCTGAGGTGTTTTATATTTCTGCCATTCTTTCCGTACTTTTTTCTCTGTCCGGCACTTTACGCTTTTTGGGTAGCCAAATTGAATTATTTGTTTTCAGTCTCTTCCTTCTAGGTTGTGCAAGGCTATTTAGGATAGTTAGAAAAGTTATACTGAATTCAATGACAGCATCGTCTAAGGGGAAGATATTTAGGAAGTTACAGTTATTAGATGATAGGGTAGTAATGATCATTTCTGGGTTAAACTTGGAAAGTTTACATGTTGTTTTATAAATATGCTCTTTAACTGGATGTGTGAGATATCTAGCCATATAGAGATAATCAGTGAGAGAGTCTGACATTGTACCTGTGGTGGAGTATTTGCTAGGATCCTATATTTGGAATAAAAGTGAGGGGCAATATTAAATAGGTTTGGTGCAATGTGTGGATAGTGTGAAGAGGCAGTATGGATAGGTGGTTGGGGCTAAGTTGGAGAGATGTTGCAAGATATTATCGGGTCATGGTAGGATGAAGAATGGTACAGCAGGAGGAGAAGAACAGAGGATAAGTTGAAGAGTAACATAATTAAGTACAGGAATCTGTATTTTATAGGTGTCAGGTAGTGGGAAAGTAGCAATGAAGAAGGTAACAGAAGTTTCAGGACAGTAGGAGATTCAGTGATGGTGGATTCTGAGGGCTGGAAGAGGACAGGAAAGGAGAGAGGTATTTTCTATAAAAGAAGAGAGGTAGGTTGACCTGGTATCTTCTCTGGATTGTAAGGAACAGAGAGGTATTGCAAGGAAGCTAGAGTGTAAAGATGTACTCAAAATAAGAAGAAACAAGGGTTTATTTGGGAAAAGAAAAAATGCAATACAGAATAGATAGTACTACTAATATCTGAGTGGTCTATGCACATCCAAGGTGTGAAGGACCTTCTCACTGGCAGACTGCAGAGAAAGAAAAAAGGAAGGAGCATGAATAGACTGATTAAGGGACAACTCATTGACCACCTTGGGCATAAAAGAAGGATTAGTACGAAGAGACACCCTGTCTCTATGAAAAACTGAAAAAGAAGGAATAGCCATGACAACCTGAAGTTCACCCACTCTCATGGCTGAAGTAAGAGCTAAAAGCTGTCTTCCAAATATAATGTTGCAAGGAAGCTGTAGAATAAGGTTCAAAAGGAGCCTGGGTCAATTTCTCAGGTACAGAACTGAGGTCTCAAGGAGGCATAATACGCTTCTTAGGAGGCCTGATATGAAGGATGCCTTTAAGGAATTGCTTGACCTCATAATTTGAGGCTGGAGGATGATTCAAGTATGGACAATTAGAAATTGTTGACAGGTGAGCCATAACTGAAGATATGCCAACCCAGCATGGAGCAGATCACAAAAATAAGAAAGGACCAGAGGAACCCCCACAAATAGGTGATCCTGATGGCAAGAAAGGTGCTAGACAGAAAATCTTTTCCATTTGGACATACAGTATTTCCTGGTAGTGGGTTTCCTAGCCTTCTGCAGAACCTGGAGCATGTCCTCAGAAAAGAGGTGCCTAAAAGTGATAAAAACCCTATCACCCACAGTGACAGCTGAAGAGTGGACAGGTGAGTATAGACAAGAGATCCTTTGTCTTCAGTGAGAAGATCAACTGGGTGTAGTAATTGCCCCTGGCCAAGTGAGAGAGAAGGGGGAACCAATGCTGTCTGGGCTGAAAGGAAGTCACCAACAAGATTTTGGGAGAGTGCTCCCTGATCTTATGCAAAACTACAGACAACAGAGGAAGAAGGTGTGGGAAAACATACAGAAGCATCTCCCTTAAAAGAAAAGATAGTGCACCCACTTTCCAAGTCAGAGGACTTGGGAAAGTGGAACAGAATAGAGGAAGTTGTCTGTTTGGAGGGGAGGGAAAAAGATCTACCTGAGGATGACCCCACTGATCAATAATGTGCTGAAACACATCTCTGTGAAGCAACCATTCATGAACTTGTGTCCTGGACCTGCTCAAGGAGTCTGCCACTAGACTGTGTTCCCAGGATATGTAAACCACCTGAAGAGTAATTTTATACTGGACAGCTAGATCCCACACCCGAAGAGCAAGTCTGCAAAGGGGGTAGGACCTCGTGCCCCCATGCCTGTTGACATACCACATCACTGTGGGATTGTCTGTGAAAATCTTGATATGAACAGGATGAAAGTGGGAATGATAAGCTTGCAGAGCCATCATTTCATTTATATTGCTATGGTATGACCTCTGGTGAGAAGCCCAGAAACCCTGGACATTCAGGGGGGCCACAAAAGGCACCCCGTCCCTTGTCTGAGGCAGCGTTAAGAAGCTCCAGTGTGGGAAGTGGAGCTTGAAGAGGGAGCTTTGGATTGAGAGAGAGAGTTGATGAATGCACCACTGGAGATTGAGCCGAGGAAGAAATGGAACCAGGAACTGCAGGGGATAGCAATGCTGAAGCCACAATGATTTGAGAGACACCTAAAGTTTCCTCATATGGATCCTGATGAGAGGGAGCATGGGAATGGTGGAAGCCATGAACTCCAGGACTCTAAGAAATTCCCTGGCCATGACAGATTCCAGAAGAAGAAAGGATTGGAATAAGCTTATGAGAGACAGGGCCTCGGGAGCAGGAAGAGATGCCAACATGGGAACTGGTTGATGCCTGCATCCATGAGAAATATGATACTGAGAAGGCATCAGAACTGATTTGTGGAGGTTTATGGTGAACCCCAGACTGTGTAAAAGGCAAGTAGTAAACTGGAGATCCTGAAGCAGACTGCTGGGGAAGGAGCTTGAATAAGCAGATCATTTAGATAGAGAAAAATCTGAATACATTGAAGCCTGCAAAAAGCAGTGACAGGAGCGAGGCATTTGGTGAATTCTCTTGGAGCAGTAGAGAAGCCAAGGGACAGAGCAGAGAACTAAAAATGAAAGGCAGAGAAACATAAAATGTTCCTAATTAGAAGATATATAGGGATGTAAATGTATGCATCCTTGAGATCCAGAGACACTGGAACAGCCTGAGGAAGTAGGAGAGGAAACAATGTCTGAAGGGACAACATCAAAAAGGAAGGAATCCTGAGAAAAATGTTGAGTTGGGAAAGATTCAGAATTGGTCTCCATATACCCTCCTTTTGTGGGACCAAAAACATTCTGGAATAAAATCATTTTCCTACCTGGGTAGGAAGCACAGTTTGAATGGTACCCTGACCCAAAAGAGAGTGAACTTTTAAGAAATGTGCAAGCTGTTCTCAAGGAAGTTGAGGAATGCCTGAAAAGGCAAAAAGGGACTTTCAAATCATGAAATATCAGTGATGGACAATGGACAGACCCCCAACATTCTGATGTGATTCGTAGCCAATTTGGAAGAGACAGGGAAAGACAGAGAGACAAGGGAACCTGACCAAGGAGGGCGAAGCAAACCATCAAATAGAACCAGGTTTGTCCTGAAAGGAAGGTTTCTGGAAGGCAAGAGTCTGAGTAAACTTAGCAGGAGCAGCATGCCTAGAATCCTTCTTACCCTTAGGTGGAGGGTGAGATTACCTATGAACAAAGGCAGGCTGGGAAAGGTAGCTCCTCTCAAACTTAGGAATGGAAGAAACAAAAATATGTTCCAGATCCTGCAAGGCTTTGTCCTTATACTGGAGGGACTTGAATAAGTCAGCAGCAGTAGAGCCACAAAGACTTTTGTTATCCAAAGGAGTAAAGAAAGCCTGAAGTCAAAGCCAAGAATAACACGTGATAACTGAATCAAAGACAGAAGCCCTGAAGGAGACATCATCTGCATCATTAGCTGTATTTGATAAAATGGCAAGTAACTTGTGACGTGGAACCCCAGCAGGGAAAGGGTCAAAGCCTTCCGCTCATAGTCCGGAAGGTCAGAAACCACCTTAGAAACCTGAGAAAGGAGAGCCAAAAAATACTTGGTTATATGAGTCTGGCAATTAATAGCCCTGAAGGACAAGGTAACAGTAGTGTAAACTTTCTTGCTCAACCTTTCCATGATCAGAAGGCAGCAGCTTGGTGGAGGTCAACAATTTGGATGGCTTGTCAGAAGAGACTGACACCACAGAAGGGTCAGCAGAAGGGCATTTATAAAGAAATTTGCATTCCTCAGACATCTTCTAGAACCGATCCTGCTTTTTTGGTGCAGAAGACTGAGAGTCAGGGGTTATCATAGCTGCTGAAAAGGCATCTAAAAGAGCAGCCAGAACAGGAGATACAACAGATGTAAGAATAAAAAGATCTGTGACTCGACTCAGCACAAGAAATACTATGATAAAACCACATCTTAAAACAGAATAAATAGTTGTAATAAACTGTTTCATATAAACCCCTTTGGTGAATACTTTGTCCAAGTAAAGCTAAAAGAAAGTTAAACATATAATCATCTGTTAAATAAACTGGGATTTGTGTTT
The DNA here is from genome assembly GCF_019279795.1 of Protopterus annectens. Lineage (NCBI taxonomy): Eukaryota > Metazoa > Chordata > Ceratodontiformes > Protopteridae > Protopterus > Protopterus annectens. The sequence continues at coordinate 250,445,554 of NC_056747.1, forward strand.
CAATACACTTGCAATAGAAATGTTTTCATTAATGCCTGGTGTTTTTGTTGCATCCAGGTGCAACTGCCATAGACATTCTCTCATCTCTATTAAGATTTTAACATCACCTCCCATTTCCTTTTAGGCACCCTGTCAATGACAAAAAATATAACCTTTTTGTAGTTGCTATACTTCTTACTGTGGTTAAATAAAGCACTTGGCTTCTTGTTTTTTATGCCTCTGTTGTGTTCCAAAATACGTAGCCTTAATTTAAGTGTGGTCATTCCTATGTAAATCCCAGTTTATTTAACAGATGATTATATGTTTAACTTTCTTTTAGCTTTCCTTGGACAAAGTATTCACCAAAGGGGTTTACATAAAGTAGTTTATTACAACTATTTTTTTCTGTTTGAAGATGTGGTTTTATCATAGTATTTCTTGTGCTGTTTTTTTCCTTTTCAGCAGGGGTTGGCTTAAATGGTTAATTGGATAATTGATTTTAATGGATTATTTTTATATTGGCTGATTGCCTGTTTAGGACTATAAAAGTCCTGATTTTTTTGAGTGTAACTGACTCTGAAGAAGCCCAATGTTATGGGTGAAAGCACTAAGTCAGTGATTCTACATTTACAATAAAGCTGTGGTTTAATCGAATCACGGGCCTTTTTATTCTTACTAGTGTTCGTTCAACTTGAGAAACAGCAGATGGTTTGGGAGACTCCATCTGAAAGAGCTCATAATACCTTTTTTGAATATTAGAGACCTGGGGACAATCCCACTTAAGATAATCCATCATGCAGGCAATGGTATCCAGAAAGGAATCTCTTCCAAAGGGGAATCTGGACTTAAGGAATCCCCCTCCTCTGAACTGTAGTCCAAGAGGAAGGGGGTTGGAAAGAATAAGCTAGGGATTCTTCCCGAGTCCAGATGACAACTTTGAACGTGATATGGTCGAAACCAGAAGTCTGAAGTTGTCATACTTCGATTGGAAAAAAAAGAAAGAAAAAGAACATGCCTGAGGGTTGTAAGCAGGGGGGCAAGCCCTATGCCCCCCACACCCCCTGCTCTTTATATATACCAACTCTGAGGTTATGCTACAGTGCAGTTAAGGAAATTTTCCCTTTACTGCACTGTAGCGCGACCTTGGAGTTGGTATATTTAAAGAGTGGGGGTCTGGGGATTCACCTTTTATTTTATTTTCCATTTTTTTTTTTTATTATTTTATACATAGTCAAAGTTCTGTAACTTCGGACATATGTGTTTGTACATATGGTAGTCGAAGTTATGGAACTTCGACTATGTAATATAGACCCAGAACAGAGACCTCCTGAGGTGGCTTCAAGGCCATCACAGCATTAAATAAAGCCTGAGTGAAATCTTGCCATCCACAATGGGAATCTACCACTACATGGGAAATATGCTTTGTCTTTTGTTTCTTTTTCTGTGGGATGTCTCTCCAAAGGATCCCTTCTAATACTCAAGTAGCCATATCATAAAATTTCATTTTTGCGAGATGAAAATTGTGAAAACAAAATACACAAACAGTGAATTTTTCCCAGGGAAGTAAACACTTGCCCAACATGCCCCTTTCTACACCATGGTGCAATCCCGGAGTTGGTATATATAGTTGGGAGGGTGGGGTGTGGGGGGCATAGCCCCCCACCTAGGTTAGTTTTATTTATTTGTGTGTGTTTCATTGAAGTTTGGACAAGTGTTTACTTACCATGGGAAAATTCACCATTCTAGTATCTCACTTTCCCAGTTTTCGTCTTATGAAAATGAAATTCGATGATATGGCCATTCAAGTATTAGAAGTAGAGCCCTGCTCGAAACACCCTCAAAGGGTCAGACCCCTGATACTACTTTATAATAGTTATAGTAATCTCCTCCCTCACTAATATCTGAGAAATTCTCCTCAACGTCAGGTACAGACATTGAAAAAAGTCTCTTAGGAAGTGCAAGAAGCCGGATTCATGCCAGCCTCCTACAGGGTCACGGCAGAGGAATCTGAAGTAAGCACCAGATTGTCTTCAGGGCTTTCACTAGCCTTTAGAGATCTGTCTGGGGGAGGCTGCACAGCAGCCTGATTAAGCCTGACTTTTTTGGCCCTTTTCTTGGCAGACGGCTGACCCTTGGGCTGGGAGGATTCTGCCATAGCACCCTTAGCCAACAACTTAAGATACTTGTTCTCCAGATTTATGTACAAAGAGGAGAGGGGACTACATAGGGTCTTAGGCACAAATATCTGGCAGATAGAACACTGTATATGATTGTGGGAAGCACTCAAACAGAAAAGACACAGGTCGCGATGGTCTTTATGAGGAATCGGCCTCCCACAGTGACATTTACCCTTTCTGTATGGCATGAACACAACAAACAATAAGAAAAGCAAGAGAAGAAATCCCAATGGGGCACTTATTTAAAAAAAAATGCCTTACAAACCAGCTCAGGAGAAGGGTGTTCAGACCAATGTTTGATAATGGCATTCAGACTGGCAGCAAAAAAGTTCTGAGTATCTGCATCCGTACATCACCTTTATGCTCTATGCCATGCTTAGGAGCATACATGTGACACACAATGCCTAAAATAAAGGCTTTGGTATGCTAGCTGGACATTAAGGGATCTCCTGCCAAGGATAGCCTAGTGAAGAATACTGCAACAGACAGTAATATGGAAGGGCATCCTATTGATCATGTACCCTCCTATTGTAGATGTTTTGTTTCAGGGATGTAGGCTGACTGTCCTTTTATGAAGTACAGCCTGTATTTGTACATTGTTTTATTTGTCTGATAATCGGGTTTTATTATAATGATTTCAATGATAAGTTCCATAGTGTAGCTCAGAATTTTTTTGTGTATCAAACTATTCTACTTTTTCTAAATCATTTGATGATGTTCTGAAAAAATACTGAGATATATTATTATCCAATGAAAATGCTTAAAATAATTCATCCTAGGTTTCCTGTTTTATCATATTCCAGGGCACTTAATATTGGAGAGAATTTGTCATATAAAAACACTGTTAATTGCTGTAGAACACTGGAGGGAAAGTTTGAAAATATGTCATGCAATATGTGTAACTTTTTATTAATGGTAAACATTTGATAATTACGAATTATTATAGTTATCAGAAAAATTGTATGATATATGGTATTTTCTGTAGTTGTAATCCTCTACTCACTAGTTAAACAAAGAGAAAAAAATAAAATAAAATTTGGTTGCAAGAACACATGTAGGATATTCTAAACAAGAAATCTGAGAACAGATTCCTGTGGAAGTTTGGAAGCTAGGACGGAAAAAACTGATAAAGATCTGGAACGTTTTGTTTAATAGTATTTTAAGAGGAGGAGAAGCACAAACATCCTGGAAGAAAATGGTTGTAACTTTAATGCCTAAAGAGGGGAAAGATCCATTGGATCCAGCTTCATACAGGCCCATTTCAGTACTAAACCATGAAGGTAAAGTGTTTAGATCTATAATGGCTAAAAGAATGGCAAAAGTGATGCAAAAATTGATAGATATGTATAAATGTGGTTTTATGGAAGGGAGGCAAACATTTGATGACATAAACAGAACAGTGATGATCCATAGGGAAGCAGAGTATAGGCAAATACCACTGTTGCTGGTGGGTCTTGATGCAGAAAAAGTGTTTGACAGAGTAAGCTGGGACTTTATGAGCAGGGCAATGGAAGCATTTGCATTCCCTGATAAAATTATAAGATTGATTAGGAGGATATTTGAAGGATCAAAGGTGAAAATTAAAGTGGGAGGGGTCCTCTCTGATAATCTCTGCATGAGCAGAGGAACCAGGCAGTGATGTCCTCTCTCCCCTTTGTTAGTTGCATTATATTTATAAACCATTGGCAAAGAAAATAAGGGAATCACAAATTTAAGGATATAATTGGTATGGTAGTCAAGAAAAACTAGCTGTATTTGCAGATACATTACTTTATACCTGACAAAACCAAAAAGTGACATTACAGTGTTGTGGAACATATTGAAACAGTTTCAACCCTTTTTAGGATACAAAATTAATGAAGCTAAAACAAAGGCAGTAGCAGTAAATTATGTACCCACACACGAACTGGTTCAGCAATATCCATACTTATGGGGACATGATAAAATGAAGTATTTAAGAGTATGAATTAAACATTATACCAATGTTGCAGCTAAGGATATGTGGGAAGAGGCTAAACAAAAGATAATACAAAAACCTAAAAAATGGAAGCGCTGTTATATGGACATCAATAGTAAGAAACAAACAGTTAAAAATGTTTTTAGTCCCTTTAGTCTTATTCACTGGTCAGGCATATTTTTATCAACCACAGGAGAAGTTGTAGATAGCAATTAATAAAGAGCTGAAAGATTTTATCTGAGAGGGGAAGATGGTAAGAATTAAGTGGGATAAGCTTATTCTTCCAAATGAACGGAGCAGCTTGGGATTACATGAGTTGAAGGGGTATTTCAGAGCAACATAGATAAGGCTCCTATACATAGCACACGCAGGAAACTATAATTCAAACTGGAAAGAGATGATGATGAAACAGGGAGGAAACTCAATAACAGGGAGAGACTGGGATTTTGGATGCAGACCTATAAGGAGAACAACAATAATCAAACTGAATATTATATTCATAAAGATGCAGAAGGTCCTTTAAAAACTAAGCCAACACGGGAATGGAGAAAGGAGATTCAGCCGATAGAGATGACTGCAATTAAAGATACACACAATAGGCAAGAGGGGGAGGGAAAATATTGGAAAAAAAACTGGCAAAGGAACCAAGGTATTGGGAGCAAATAACTAGAGAGGGAACGGTAATAGAATGGGAAGATGCTAAGAACTTATTTGGACTGTAGGCTAGAGACTGCCTTCCATATCAAGGATTGATGTCAGAGTACAGGCAAACAGAAAGAAATAGGGGGGTCCTAGATGAAAGACCAGCACCGATAGAGTTTTTAGTAGAATCCAAAACAGAAGTTGCTGTTAAGAAAGGAATAATTAGTACAGCATATAAAATATTGCATGATAACTAAAAGAATCAATCAGAGGAGGTTAGAAAGGTTTGGGAAGAGAGATTAGATAAGCAATTCACAAAGAAACAATGGGCAGATATATGTATATCTCCCAGATATGCAACAAAATCCAGAAGATTCAGGATCTTTGCCTGGAAGTGTTTCTATAGGTATTTTTATGCCCCAAGTAGACGTCAAAGAATTTTTCCTCAGGCATATAGCAAATGTAGGAGGTGTGTTTGGGAAGAAAGATGTAACTGGGAACATATTTTCTGGGAGTGTAATGAGTCGGCAGAGTTTAACAATTCCCTAGAGACTGCTCTGTTGGATATGCTGTTTGAGCAAATTGGAGTAACTAGGGAAATGATTTTTGAGCTATGATTCAGAATCAAAATTGCCTAGACATAGTAAGGCCTTGCTGAGTCTAATTATGATGGCTGCCAAAAAAAACAATTACTAGAAAATGGAAATCAAAGTCTAGACCAACTTTACTAGAAGTAGCAAAGGTAGTAACAGAAATAATATAACTGGAACTGAGATTTTTACAAAAAGGGTAGAAGAAAATTACATATGAAAAAATGGGAAATGTAGGATCAATACATGCAGAGGAGGAACAAGACTTAAAAGAAGGCAGGATTTGTATGAGCTATTTAATGATTGACTGACAATGAATGGATATGTTAAAAGTGATATATAATGTTTGCAGCTACAGTTGTGTTGGCACGGTTTGGAATGTATAATGTTTGCAACTGAGATTGTGTCGCTATGGTTTATTTTCATTTATATAAATGTAACATGGCCTGTATCATACATGACATTGTAAAAAGATGTTTCTTGTTTAAAAAAAAAGAAATTTGAGAACTGTGTGACATTACATGCACATGAAACACAGTGGGAATGTTAACTGTTTCAGATTTTGTGTTCTTGGACATGTTGATTTATACAAACTGAAGATAAAGCAGCAGTGTTAAATCAGTTGGAATCTAGGATGATATTAAAATATAATACACTGAAACCTAAGGGGCAGAATACTGATATTAACTGGCAGTTTATGTATGATCTGATGAGATTCAGTGAAAGTTTTTTTTTTTCTTAACGATTCCTTTAAGTTTTAATTGCCTATTGAATTGCTAGGTGATATAAGATCTATTTAAATAATTGTTTTGATGGTCCTCAATTTTACTCCCATGGTTCTGAGGCACCAAGGCTAATAAAGTTATTACAGTTTATTTCTCCTGCCTGTTTTTTTTTAATTCAGTTTTAAGTGTATGATCTGCTGCTATGCATATTCATCATTTATGAAGTACTGAGTAATATAAATTATATATAATCAGTCTGTATTGGGTCATATATAAATATTTTGAACTACTGCAGAGATTAACTGTTTGCATGCAGGTCTATATAATATGTTAACACCTCTATAGAATGACTATGTGTTTGTTAGCTGATTGTACCTTGGGTCATGACTGGAAGGGAATCATGGGCCAGTCCACCTATCCAGCTAAAAATAATAAATAAAATGAAAATAAATATTTTTTTAAGTTGCTTCAGATTGATTGCTTGTTTTAAGCTACAGGGCACTGTACTGTTTTTAGTAATGGATCAGGTCACTGCTTACATTCTCTGTGGAGTGACTAAATATGCATTTTGTAATTGGGTGGACTACAGAAGTGTCACATCTGACTTTGGTAGATACACACTGTTCACACTTTAAATTACTGTCTGCCATGATCACTAGAGCTTTAATGATTTTTATCGCTTAGGTTTTTATTTTGTAATCTTCATTTCTATCTTTTTGACAAGTTTCATGATGTGACATTTGCAGACATGAAAGGTGAGGTTATTACTGCTACACTAGGCATGCACTTTTTGTATAATTTCTTGGAGAACTTTGGCATCTTTTAATGAAGTAATTATGTTACCCAGTTTGCAGTCATCATCATCATCATGTGGTTATCAGTAGCCCATATGCTACTTTTATACCTGAGAAGGACAGTCTCAGCAGTGTCAGAAAAGTGGCCCCAGTGGACTGCTCTGTGGGACACCACTGTAAGTTCCATTAGGATAGACAGTTAACCCTGAACCCTGACATTTTGCATTTTGCTGTTTAACCACTGTTTACTCAAGGATCTATGTACGGAGTGGTATTTAATACAGTTTATTTGTCAGGTATTTCCATATGCAGAATAGTGTTGATTGTCTTAGCAGGAACAAAAAAAAAAAACATTCACTGACATTCTTTCATCAAGTACTGCTGTTACTTCTTCAAAGAATTACACAAGATTCAGAAGACGTGTGGCCCCCTTAACAAACCCACTCCATATCACAAAAAAAAAAAAATAGGTCACTTTGTCATACTGAGTAAGTTCCATTATGACTCTCTCCATGATTTCACAAAGAATTCCTGTATGAATAACACCATTTACTGATAGAGGTTTGTAATAAATAAGATAAGGAGGTTAGGACAGAACATGTAAGAGTCACTGGCTGCTTATATTAGGTGTGGTTGTATATTACAGCTGGCTTTAGGTAAAATAGAGCACTAGGCCAAGTGCTTAGTGGTACCCCATCAAATTTCCTGGAACTCAACTGCCCACTCTGTAGTACAGCCCCCTCGCCCCCCAGATCCTTCCAGCAACTTCTTTAGTGATGCAGCTAACAATGCACAGCAAGGTCGAATTAGACTGACCCCTAGTGCGCATTCCAGCTACAGTAGGAGCAGAAGTCATAAATCTAACCTAGCAAATGGGATTATAGATGTACTTGCTTCTTCATACATTGTTAAAGTAAGTATTTGGGGAGGAGTAACCCCCACTTAATTACAATAGGTAGAATTTATCAGTTTCAAAATATTGCTCATATATTCACCTTCTATTAATTAAGCTCAGATCTGGTCAATGTGCATAGTACATAACAACAAACATGCCAGCATGTGTCAAGATAGCAGCAGTTATCAAGATTCAGGAAAGAAACAAACTGCTGTCTTGCAACATTTTAAGAACAGGTTTCATCTAGTATTAACAAACACAAAGTCACTCCTGAGTGACCCCACGCTCACCTCAGAATATCCAGGAGAGTGATATTCATTTAACGTTACAAGAAGATAAAATCAGTCATGTTGCAGTTGACACAGCTGAACTCGAGATAGAAATAAAAAGTTATCGCCACCCTCTCATCTAGGTCACCTTAACCCAGACTTATTTTTCCTCCCTATAATATCACCTTGATGTATCCGACAGCCTAGTAACCCTTCAGTACCTTTTAGTTTCTTTCTTTCTTTCTTTCTTTCCATTTTTATACTTTTCTTTGTCACTGCCAGCAGTTTTACGTCTGATCTCAGTGTCTAGCTGAGATCAGTTAACTGTTAGAAAGCATACATAGCTAAAAGGACAGAGATCAGAAAGGAAAGTAAAAAAATGTAGATGATAAAGGATGAAAACAGAATAATTCTAGGAAAAAAATCCACAAGATTTCTTTACCAACGACAACAAAATGTGTTTATGGCTAATTAAAATTAAACCCAAAACTGTTGTTTTCTTGTTTTTTGCTAACACACCCCATTACCATTTGTTTCCAAAAACATTAAAATACTTCCAAAACATAATAAATAGGCTTCAGTGATGACTTTGTCTGTAACATAACTGTCTGTGATCACGCTGTCAACACAATAGTGGCAAGACAGTGAACCTGCATTTTTCAAGCTAAATAAAGGACCACACTAAAAATGTATATTATCATCACATGTTCTGATGAGCAATGAAAAATGTTTTATGTATAAAAGCCATCACTATCTTCACATATTTGCTTACATGTCTTCCCATTTTGAGTCTGATAATCATTGTACTTGAAAATATTAGTTTCAGTAAGCCTAGTAAATCAGCACATTTTTTTCCCTTTAAAATAACTTTTTGGTCCCCAAAACCCAAAAGTCCATCTAGCCTTGCCTTCCTCACACCCCTATGTTGGCCTATTTGTTCTTCCAGGTCCTCTGTCTACCAAAAGTCCATTGCTGAGGGTCATACCTCTCAACCTTTTGGCACAAGAAATCGGGATAAAGCCAAAAATAATGAGAGACGAAGCCCCCAAAATAGGGATGGATTTTAAACATTGCTCTTATTTATTTACAGTATTTATTTTACTTATTTATTTATTGATATTTGTTGACTAGGAAAGTACACTGGGTCAGGAACCCATTTTCAGTGGAGGCCCAGGGAAAAAAGCTCTACAGTTATAAAATGTTAGACCGTTATTAGTATACAAAAAAAAAAAAAGTACAGAAACAGTACAAATATCGAGATATACAAATGGGTACTGACATATAAACATTCTAATTACAGAAAACTTATTTACATTTATTCAATCCACATGAGAGTAATATACATATTATAAAATAGTTAATCAGAGGACTGTGTCGTACTGCTTGCAGATAAGTTATCAGATAGGGTTGAGTAGTTTACATTATTGAAGTTAAGGGGGTTTGCGTTTACACTGTATTTCATAGGTACAACTTTGATTGTTTAAAAAAAAGTAGGTTTTTAATGCAGTTTTAAAGGCCACTAGGGAGTCAAGCTGAGTGAGAGATGAGGGGAGGCTATTTCATAGTTTGGCAATGCTATGAGAATATAGGCATTGTCCTGCTCTATTATTGGGTTTAGCTACATTTAGAAGGGTTCTGTGTGAGGAGCGGAGGGTTCGGGTAAGGGTTTATGTGTGTAAGATGGATCGGAGTGCTGGACAGCTATTTGGTCGGAAGATTAGCTTATGGGCAAAAGTTAGCTGAGTATAGTAAATATAGTGGTGAAATTCTAGCCAGGACAGGTTTGAGATAGTGTTGCAGTGGTGAGAGCATTTGGGTATGCCAGCGGCAAATTTTGCTATCTTGTAGTAGCACGATTCCAACTTATGATTGAGGGATGTATGGAGACTGGTGAAAATGGGGCTTCCATACATGAGAGATGGGATAAGCAAGGTATTAGATAGTTTTATCTTAATTTGTTTGTCGAGGTAGAGTTTATGTTGGTATAGTTTCCCTAGTTTGAAATGGGTTTTCTTTACTCTATTGAGTATATGTTGTTCAAAAGACAGTTTGTCATCAATTGTAATTCCTAAGTTTCGCGTATTTCACCTGCTCTCTTTTCGTTTTATTATGTGAAAATACCTTGAATTCTACAGCTGGGGGTTTTGATGAGAATAGTGAGAGTTCAGTTTTTGGGGGGTTCAGCATTAATTGGGCATCGTTTAACCAGATTTCTATGGAGGAGGAAGCATCGTGGGTGATCTTCTGGAGGTTAGATAAGTTGTTGGAGGAGGAGATGATAGCTGAATCATCAGCATATTGAATCAATGCTTAGTCTGGTGGCTTTATTTAGATCATTAATGAATACATTAAAGAATAATGGCCCTAAAATGGATCTTTGAGGAACACCTGTGTTGTTTTCCAGGTATTCTGATTGCTGGTTTTGCCATCTCACTGACTGCTGTCTATCATTCAGGTAAGAGGAGAACCAGGTTACCACACTTTGAGAGCATCCAAGTGTCTCTAAGTGTTGTAATAGCTTAGGGTGTGATACTGTGTCAAAAGCTTTTGATAGGTCCAAAAGGAGTACAGAGGTTGATAGACCAGCATCAAGAGTTTTATTCGCAGTATTAGTGGGGGAGAGTAAGGCTGTGGTCATGCTATGACCAGGGCGGAAGCAATGTTGGGTGGGAGCTAGGAGGTTGTTGTTAATGAGCTGATTTAGTAGTTGGGTTTGTATATATTTTTCCAGGATTTTATATAGTGGGGAGAGAATGGAGATTGATTGGTAGTTTGAGAGATTGTGAGCATTTCCCCATTTATGTAGTGGGGTAATGGATTTTCTCCATAGCTGAGGAACGTAAGATTCAGCTTTGGAACAATTGATGAGAATACTAACAGGATAAGCTATAGTTCTGGCTGCAAATTGTACGTATTCTGGTGGTAAGTTATCAGGGGAGAGCTAGCAGGTCTTTAGTTTGGTTAGTAGTTTTAGAATTAGGGATGTAGGTACAGGTTGAAGTGAGAAGGGTGGGTTGGGTGGTATACTATTAGAGGGGGCTGTAGTGTGTACAGAGGTGGATATGGGGTCTGTTTGTGTGGTACTTCTGATATTAGGGTTGGTTTTTGAGGATGGATCCTTGATTAGTTTGTGAATGGTTTCAATGAAATGGGTGTTAAATATTTGCGCTATTTGGTAAGGGTATTTTTCTGAAGAGGGTGGCGGGGTTTGACTGTTGCCTGGGTTAGAAGGGAGGATACAGATTTCCAGAATTTCTTTGGATTATTACTTTGGGAGGATAGTTGTGAGGAGAAATAGGATTTCTTATCAGTTATGATATTTTTTTGCAGTATTTCTAAGTCTTTTGAAGTTTTGTTCATTTTCTATAGTTCTACATTTATTCCAGGTTTTCCAGGCTTTGTCTCTAGATAGGAGAGTTTTGTTTGGTATGCTTTGTTAACCAAGGGGTATGGTTTTGTTTTGTTCACTTTATACAAAGAGGTGCTTGGCTATTTAATGTACTAAGAAAGATATTATTGAAATAACGTACAGCATTATCTAGGGGCAATGATTTTAGCATGGACCATGTTTTAGCATGGACCAGTTTTGAGTTTGAAGGGTATTAATAAATATGTTTTGGTTAAAGTTGGTGAGGTTCCTGATAGATTTATATGTGTGGGGTTTGGGGATGTGTAGTTGGGTTCTATGGGTGAATGCAGGTAGGTGGTCGCTTAAAGTATTTGGGAGGTATTGGTGTAATAGGGTGGGATACAAGTATCCGATCTAGTGTAGCTTCAGCATGGATGTTTAGGGCATGTGTGGGCTCTGTGATAAGTTTTTATTTTTATTTATTTATTTTATTTATTTTACATTTGTTGACCGGGCTAGTCTAGCTGGATACATGTCCATTTTCAGTAGAGGCCCGGGGAGATAAGCTCCACTTATAAACTTTACTGATGCTAAGTATAAAAACAGTTAAGAAATAAATTCTAATATAAAAAATAGTAATAAACAAGTGGTATAAAAAAAAGAAAAAAAGTAATGGAGATAAGCTCCACTTATAAACTTTACTGATGCTAAGTATAAAAAACTGTTAAGAACTAAATTCTAATATAAAAAGTAATAATAATTAAGTGGTAGAAAAAGTAATGGAGTAAAGAAAGCATAGTAGAACAAGATAGCAGGAAGTATCTCTTAAACATTTCATAGAGAGGGAAATGGAAATAGCTGAAAAGAAAGTGAATTAATATTGGGGTGAGTAGGTCAGATGAACATAAAATAATGTTAGTCAGGGTTGGTACAGGGGCACAGCCATTGTGTTTTGAGGTAAAGCTTGAGTTTCTTTTTAAAGAGAGATTTAGAGGGAATAGATGAGAGTTCAGACGGAAGCAGGTTCCAATGTTTTCCAACAGTGTTTGAGAAAAGAGAGTCTCCGGCCTTGTTGTTTGATTTGACTGTGTCTATAAGAAGTTTGTGTGCAGATCTAAGGGACTTTAGGTTGTGGTAAGGGTGAATCAGGCTTGATAGTATAGGGGGTTTGTCAGGTTGATAAAGAATTTGATGGGCTATGGTAAGCTGGTTAGTTTTTAGTTGCTGTTGATATTCAAGCCAGCCTAGTTGTTTTAGATTATTACAGTGGTGGGTTCTGTAAGGGTTTCCAGTGGCAAATCTGGCTATGTTGTGGTAGGAGTTTTCTAGTTTCGACAGATTTGTTTTGGATAATTTAGTAAAAATTGGGGAGGCATAGAGAAGGGGTGAGATAAGGTGGGTGAGGGCTATAGTTGTTCTAGATTCTGGAGTTAGGAAAGGTTTGATTCTGTAGAGAGCCTATTTTTGTTAATGCTTTTAGTGTGTTGTTAATATGGGCATTGAAGTTAAGGTTGTTGTCTATGGTAATGCCTAGTAGTTTGGTAGTTGACTCTTGAGATATAGGTGTGCCATTTGCTGATGTTATGGTGAAATCAATGAGGGGAGATTTGCTAGATGGTGTAAAAAGGAGCAGCTTAGTTTTTTTAGGGTTGAGTAGTAGACAATGTTGGGAAAACCAGTCTTCTACAGAGTTAAATATGTGTTGTGTGAGGGAGTGAAGGTGTGATACAGTTGTGGCGGAGCAGACAAGTGTTGAATCGTCTGCGTACTGTATGCATGTGGCTTGGGGAGCCACATGGTGTAGGTCATTGATAAATAAGGAAAATAGCAGGGGACCTAGTATAGACCCTTGTGGGACTCCAATGCTGACAGGCAGTTGGGAGGATAGAGTGGAGTTCCAGAGTACTGCTTGATGTCTGTTTTGTAAGTAGGACTTAAACCAGTTAAGAGATTGGGTATCAAGTGAAGTGGAATGGAGAATGTGAATGAGTATTTGGTGGTTGACCATGTCAAAGGCTTTGGATAGATCTAAGAAAATTGCTGAGGAGAGGGTGTTATTGTTGCGATTTTTGTTGATTGTATCTGTAAAGGAGAGGAGGGCAGTGGTTGTACTGTGGGATGGTCTGAAACCGTGCTGGGTGTTAGAGAGTAGGTTATTATGGAGAAGGTGGTGAAGCAGTTGCTTGTGTATACACCTTTCCATGATCTTAGATAAGGGTGAAAGAAGGGCTATGGGGTGGTAATTAGATATTTCAGTAGAATTTCCCCCCTTATGGAGTGGGATAATGTGGGAGATTTTCCAGAGTTTAGGGACATATCCTTCAGTGATGGTTCTGTTGATCAGAATAGAGATAGGTAAGGCTATAGCTTTGGCTGCTAATTGCAAGTATTCTGCGGGTAATAGGTCGGCAGAGGGAGTACATGGTTTGAGTTTTTTTAGAAGGGAGAGAATATAAGTAGTTGAGACTGGTTGGAAGTGAAAAGTAGGGGGTGGGTTTGTTATGCTCGTTGACATGTTTGCATTTTTGATGGGAAGTTGACTTGCTAAGGTTTGTATAGTTTCTGTGAAGAACGAATTAAAGGAATTTGCTGTTTGTTTGGGGTTATTTATGTCAGAGCCTTGTGGGTTGGGTGTGACAGGTTTACATGGCTGTAGTAATTGATTAATGGTTGCCCAGAATTTTTGGGTGTTTTTTTGGGGAGAATGTTGTGGTTTCAGGTAAAAATTTTTTTTATCGTTCATTATTAGTTTTTTGGTCTCATTTCTTAGTTGCTTAAAGGTTTGGAAGTCTGTGGTGTTTTTAGTTAAGCGAGATTTGTTCCAGGCTTTATTCCTGAGAGTGATTTTTTGTTTGGTTTCTTTTGATAGCCAGGGGGCAGGTTTAGTTTTGATTCTGATGGAGCGTGAGGGGGCATGATAGTTGAGGATAGTTAGAAACTTAGCATTAAAGACATCAACAGCTTCATCTAGTTGAAGATGTTTTAAGGGTGTCCAGTTGCATGCTTCTAGTTCTTTCTGGAATAAATCCACGTTGAATGTTTTTTTGGATCTGATAGTTCTGGTTATTATTTGGGTAGGAGGGTTGGTTTTAAGCCTAATGATGTAGGTTAGTAAGTGGTCACTTATGTCATCAGGGAGTGTTCGTGTTGTATAGGTATGGGGTTGGTAGTTGGTGAGTATCCAGTCTATGGTACTTTCTTTTTTGTTAGATTTATTTATTCTAGTGGGGGAGGTGATGGTTTGAGAGAATCCATAAAGGTTGATATGGCTAGTAGGTTGTTTGTTGTTACAAGATTCCCAATCGATGTTTACATCGCCTAAGATGATTATCTCTTGGGGTAAGTTTAGTGATAGCCAACATAGGATCTTTTCGATGGTGGAAATGTTATTACCTGGGGGTAGATAGATGCAGATAATATAGATTGATTTGACTGGGTTTAGTTCTAGTTTGGTAATAAGAATTTCAGCGTTTGAGTCCTGGGGAGGTTTTTGGTGGTATGTGGTTATTTGAAGGTTAGTTTTAAATAATATGGCAATACCTCCGCCTTTTTTTGAGAGTCTGTCGAGTCATAAGATGTTATAGCCAGGAGGAATGATTTCACTGTCTTTTGTTGAGGGTTTTAACCAGGTTTCTGTTAGGCAAATAATATCAAAGGAGTACAGCTGTAGGAGAGCATGTAGTTGAGTTGTTTTATTATTAATGCTACGTATGTTAAGGTGGGCTACTGAGAGTGAGTTTTTGGGTTGTCTAAGCAGAGGGTTATCAATGGGGTCTAGTTTACTGGATTGATTTAAGGAGGTGTCAGTTGGGCCTGGGTTTGGGTGAATATCTCCATTCTTAAGTAGGAGGAGTAGTGTTATGTAGGTACTTTTTTGTATATTTGCTATGTGGGAGGAGTATCTTTATGGGATTAGGGTCAACAAGTTTGATGTGAGTAGTTCTATGATATTTGGGTAATAGATAGCTAGGTACTGAAGTTATGTTGATGTGATGGTTGTGGTGGATAGGAACTAAGGAGGCAGTTTGTGTGGTGTGTTGAGGTGTGAGAGTAGTGGTTGTTCATAGGAGGTAGTAAGGTGTGCTAACAATAGAGTGATAGTGAGAGAGAACAAGATTATGGTATGTGTGAGTGCTAGGGTGGGATGTTTAAACATTGTAAAGGTAGATATGTATTGTAGTTGTTGTGGGTGTAGGAGTGTTAGAGTAATAGGTGGTATATGTGAAAGGGTGTGGTTTTGGGAAGAGGTAAAGGGAGAAGAGGAGTTGGTTGGATAGTTGTAGTTGGGCTGTAATTGGAGGAACATGAGGGGGTGTGTCTAGGTAGGTATATCCCTAGATGCACTGGGGGTGGGTGGGATTTGGGGTAGGGTAGGGGCGGAGTGAGCCCGCAGGGCGAACGGAGCGGGTAGAGACAAGACAGAGAAGTTAGCAGGGAAAACAATCAGTAGTTTAGGTATCTAAGGTAAGAGCAGATAAGGTGTGAGTGGAGAAGGTTAGCTGATACAGGAGAAAGAAGAAGAAAGGCTTCCTGAGGGGTAAGCACTGAAAGGTACCAGGTAAGCTGGAGTTAGAGCAAATAGGAAGTATGGTAGAAGAGGTTTTCAAGTTAGCTCAATAGCTTAGGGAGAGGGAGAGAGATGGATAGGGGTAAGGCGCCCCCTAGTGGGCAGGATAGGGAAAAAGAAAGAGTTAGAAAGGGAGCAGCTAAGTATAGGAACTGGTGATGAGAAGCTTTTCTAGTGAGGAGGAGTAGGAATGAGGAAGAGGTGTATAGGCTGTTTGGAGGGTACAGGGACAGGGGTTAGGCTGCTGTCTGCACAGATTCCCAGTGGACTTAGTTACCCTGAAAGTGGTGGTGGATGTAGTCTATTTTAACAAGGTAATCTAGTCCATAACATACTCTGTTTCCCTTGTTAATGGGTTCAATACGCTGGAAGTAGTGGCCACAGGCGTGTGGAGTAGGATCCTGACACCAGGTAGGCTGAGGCTCTATCAGGAGTAGGCACAAAATTCAACTTTGGGTTCTTTGGGAAAGAAGGGAAAGAAAGGTAGAGGAGAAAGAACAGGGTTAGGTGTTTATCATGTACATTAGATAAGCAAACAATAGCAGTATTAGCAAACAAATTAAAACATCCAACTTAGACAAGGCTAACAAAATACTTATAACATAGCAGACTGGGGTGAGAGGAGGTTCAGACAGCAGGTAAGTTATGTAAAACTATGGAGATTAATGCTAATATTAGCAGCTTTGAAGGTTAGGTTTTGCCAGTTGATGTTAGTGTCTCCTAGTATGATAGCTTCCTGGTTAATCCAACTTAGGAAGTCTTCTAACTGAGGGATTTTGACCAGGGGGATATAGATGGTGATAATACAGAGTTGTTTGTTAGGGTTTATATGGGGAGATGTTATAAGGATTTCCATATTATTGAAAGTGGGGACTGGTTTTGGGTATATATTTATTGTTAAGGAGTCCTTATAAACTAGGGGTACACCCCCTCCTTTTTTATGGTTTCCGTCATTGCGAAGAATGTTGTAGCCTGGTGGAATAATTTCTGAATCAGATATATGTGTTATAATCCAGGTTTCAGTTATTGCTACTATGTCAGGTAAATGGTGACATAGTCAAGACTGCAATTCGGTAAGTTTGTTACAGAGGCTTTGTGTATTAATTGTTACAAAGAATAAATCCAGGGCTTTAGGGGAATTAGTATATTTTGGTAGGTTATCTGGTCCAGGATTGGGGTGGACATCTCCATATTGAGTATTACTAGGAGGAGATGTAGCAATGTCTGTGGCTAGAGTGTTTTTATTTCAGGTAGCAGTGGGTAATGTTGTGTTACTTTCAGTTTGGTATTAGTGGGGATAACTTAGAAAGTTGCAAGAATAGCAGGTTTTTCATTAGCATGCATTTTCTGAAGTATATGAAGTCTGAAACTCAAGTGTTGATAATTGCTTATGGACTTCAATCCTCAATGATTTGCTAGAAATCCACAAATTTTATGAAGAATAAACCAAAAATATGAGGCAAAAATCTGGATATTCTGTGAAAATCTGGACAGTTGAGATGTATGCTGGGGGTGGCTGAGAGCCAATGAGTACAAGGCAATCCTCCTGTGAGAACACAAGACATCTATATGAGTGCCCTTCTCCCCACTCCCATTAGCTGGCTAGCAGGAGCAGAGCAATGCTTTCTATGCTATAGCTATGGGGCTGTACATTAGTGCATCCTCATGCCCCCCATCTATGTTTGGTTACCAAATGTTAGAAAACCCAAACTGCAAAACAGCGAAAGTAAAACAGTGAAATTGACAATTATTGAACAACGGTAACACTGAAAAATGAAACACTGAATGGCCATAGTTGGCCAACGTCATACACACAACCAACCAAGGTGGGGAGCTGTGCCCCTCACCCCCTTCTAACTATATATATATATATATATATATATATATATATATATATATATATATATATATATATACCAACTCCAAGATTGCACTACAGTGGGGAAAGGACAAACTGAAAAGGTTTCTTTCACCTTACCATATGCATCACATTACTTCCTGGTTGCTGGCCAATTAGGGCCATTTGATGTAATTTTTTTCAACTAAAGTGCATCTGTATTCTTTAACAGACAAGGGCCAACACCCCAAGTCCATGTGCATTGGAGCTGCAACCCCCAACCTTCCATCATGCAGTACTCCTGCAGAGGGATTCTGGTCAACAGCCTGTCCTCAGAGTTAAATAAGCAAATATCAGCTGCTCACTCCAATGAGGCATAGCTGCATCCTCCACATTCAGCAGCCTACACACACTTACTAATGTGTGCCAACCCTAACCCTGCCCATGCCTATGACCCTAACACAACACCTTACCTTACAAAAACTCTTTCCATAACACTACCACTAGGCAAGACAGACTCAGACAAGCACCATATGCATCAACACACACACACACACACACACACACACACACACACACACACACACACACACACACACACACACACACACACACACACACACACACACATACTACATTAACTCTGTCCCCCTACCTAGCCATAATTCTAACCCTAACCTGAAACACTTGCAGATACACTTATCTTTCGCATATATATATATATATATATATATATATATATATATATATATATATATATATATATATATATATATCCATATCTATACAACACACAATTTATCCAGTACCCTAGCCCTTACTCTGACCCTAAGCTGAAAACAGTACTACTATTACTACTACTAATAATAATAATGCCCATTTGTTAGCCAGGTAGGCCTACTGGACACATAGTCCTTCTTCAGGTTTGCATCAGGAGCATTGTCTGGTTAAGTGACTTGCTCAAGGTCACACACTAAGCAAAGGAGGGCTTGAATCATTTTACTTTATGCTATACGTACATAGCACTATATCTGCCTGTTTGTATACAGCAAATATATTGCTTTCAAGATACTTGTACACTAGTTATTTACTTTAAGTATGATTCTCCATCAAAGTGTTCTACTTATTATGGTGTCCGACTATATAAACATAATATGGTACTGTAATGTAGCCTTTGCTTGATGACATGGGTTGTGCATGAAAAGGGTCACTATACAAATGTGTCTTCCTGTTTTATAGGTTCATAGGTTCATACTAGGCTATCTGCCCTAGGGCATTTATAAGCCTAGCCAGAATGTGTTTGGCTTTCGCCACCCATTTTAAATTTATTTTGCTATGCCCTTTTTCAAGGTTAGTATACTGTGCCTCTGTCTAACAGTGACACAGAAGTGATACCCAGGGTAAACCTATGATCTCCTATCCACTCATCAAGATTCCTCTTGAAGAGAGTCAATGAGGGACTCTGCCTAACCTGGACTGGGATTTTATTCCAGAGTGAAGGGAGCCTCTGGGTTATGAATCTGTCCCTCCAGCATGTCCTATTTATTTCAGTGCTGAGGTTCAAGTCTCTCGAGCATGTAGCTCGATGGGATTTGGATTTTCTGAGGTGCAGCATGTCCATTAATTCCGGGTTGGACATGGCTTTATACGTCAGGCACAGATTGCCTCTGAACAGGTGGTATGCCACTGAGTAGAGCTGGAGTTTCTTTAACCGGGCAGCATATGGCATCTGTTTGAGCCCTTTGATCCTCTTGGTGAGGTACTTTTGGGGTCTTTCCAGTTGCTGCAGGTGTCTGGTAAGGTACATCCCAAAAGGGGCATTGTACTCAATTATGGGCCTGATGAGGGATGAGTAAAGAGGCACGATGATGTCCCCTGATCTAGATGTGAATCCCTTCATGATTAGGTGGGGTTTATAAAATGTTTTTCTAACCACTTTGGCCACGTGGTTGTCAAATGAGAGATTGCTATCAACTTGGGTCCCCAGGTCCCTAATTACTTCTTCTGTACTTAATGGATTACCACCTATGTGATAATTTGTGGGCACTTTGTTTTTGCCAAAGGGGATGACTATACACTTTTTGGCATTTAGCTTGAGGACATGGCTCTGGCACCAGTTGTCTGTTTCTATGAGGCCCTTTTGGAGGATTCTTGTGTCGGCTGGAGAGTCGATTATGGCGCCCAGTTTGCAGTCATCTGCAAACTTGGTCAGCCACAGTCCTTCCGTGTTGGCCTGTACCGAACAAGAGAGGTCCCAGGACTGAGCCTTGTGGGACACCACTTGTAACTGGTTTGGAGTCTGACATGGCTCCAGCAATTCTAACCATGTGGGTTCTGTCCTTGAGCCAATTTGCAATCCATCTAGTGACACAGGGGTTTATATTTAAGCTGGTGAGCTTATCTATAATGCCCGAGTGGAGTATTGTATCGAAGACGTTTGCGAGGTCCAGGTAGGGTGTGTGGACCACCTTCCCCTCATCAATGGCCTTGGTGACTGTTTCAAAGAAATCAACCAGGTTTAAGAGGCAGGATCTGCCATTAACAAAGCCGAACTGTGTAGGATCCAGTGTTTGTAGGTCCCCAATATCTTTATTTATGAAGTCCATGATGATCCTTTCCATAGCTTATAAATAACTAAATAAAGTTTATAGTGCTTGGGAAATCCATGAATGAATGTGTAATGCCCCACCACTATTTCAGCAATCAAGGAAGGAGCCTCAATCCTCACCACTGGAAATAGCATGAGAACATTCACTGGGAGAATGACAGGTACACACACAGTATTTCCAGATGCAGCTCTCTGCATCAAGTGCAATTTCCCTTAAGAGCACACAGATACCACATTCAGTCCAGGGCTGGTTTCTCACTCTTCCTCCAGATCCCCAATAAGACTCCCCACTGGCACAGCTATAGAACTGAGATTTCAGCCGAGTGACCAAGCCAAGACCCCCAGCACCCTCCTTGTCCAACCAGTGCTTCATGTCCCTGTCCAAGTAGCTGACACACACACTTTGAAGTTTGATTAACACACACACACACACACACACACACACACACACACACACACACACACACACACACACACACGGGAAATGCTGGCACAGTTTACTAGCTATGCCCCCTTATGCCCAACTATAAGGTAGTTATTACTGCCACCAGTCATGCCTTATCAGCTACTTTAAGGCCCTTAACAAAGGGTGTCCAATCTTACTGGGTAATATTAAAATTAACAGAAATGGTAGTTTGACGAAGAGCAAGGCTATATGGAGTAGCCCACACAGTGTCACCAAATAAGCACATATGCAAATACTCTCAAAACTTAAATATCTCTACACAGATCAGCCACAATGAACTGTTTAAATATATTTAACAATAAATAATAAAAGAACAAGACAATACTAAATATATATTCACAGTGACATCAGAGTTCACAACCATAGGAAATATTTAAGACAACATTGCAGGACAATCGCAAATAAATAACGAAAAATATCTAAACAAAGCTTCCCTATATTCCTGACTGAATCTAAGAAAATTACTATAACCTAAGAATGTACTAAAAGAGCAAGACAGATGTGGTGAATGGATCTTCAAAATGTTGTCAGGTACAAGAGATAATGCATAATCCTCTGTCTCACTAGAGACTTCTCAAATTAATATCTAAAATATTACCTCTGGGATAGCTTGCAGAATAACATCATTTCATGTCATCTGACTGCTAGTTCTCAGGCCAACCATTGATGAAGCTGGCAGTATTTAACATCTACCTATAAAAATATAGACAAGAGCTTATCCTCAGATTTCTGGCAGATGCTGGAAGTCATAAAACAATTGCATTCCTTCATGCTTTCAAGACTAGTAATTAATTCACCCTAAATACAATACATAAAATTTCCTAGTACAGACATTGTGTCTCTTGCTGCATTGAAAACTGAAACATACCATATTTTATGACCTAGCCATAAAGTAATTTAATTTCAGTTGCTTTTCTAAAATTTACTAGACTAAGGTTAACCTCTTGCATCCCAGTTTCCACTACTAAAACATATATGTTTAAATGGTCACAATAGCACATGTCGATTTATGTTCTTTTCCAGTAGGAAACGCTATTACATTTCAAACAGCATTTTGCAATTACCTTTTCAACACATGCATCTGTACAAGCAGTTTGATATATACATGACATACAGTTCTAATATATTTGTAACACAAGCATCTTATATAAATCATTTTGATATTCACCCAATGACATATAATTATTTACAAAATTCCAGCTAGCTAGGCTGGCAGTATCTCCTTTTGTCACAGAATATCTGAGTAGAAACTCCACACATAATTGTATTGGATATATTTTTAAAGAAAACTGCAGTAGCAGCTGCCAACCAAGTGAAGTTTCACCTAGCCTCTAGAGTGCTTTCCTATTTCCAGGCTTGATTTACAACTCCACGTGATTTTCTGATTTCCACTATTTTGTGATCAAAGTGGCTTGTTCAACAACTGTGTTTCTGTATGGGACCCACTGTTTGGAAAGAGGACTCATTCCAAAACTCCCTGTATGAAAACTGGAGTGAGAAATGGAAGAGAAAATGTCAGGTCACTATCCTCTGGCACAGTGAGGAACTAGTCTGCAAATCAGTTACAGGCTACCTTACTCTGCAAGTTAGACTTGGGTCTGATGAACTAAGATACTTCTAAAAGTACATCAGAATACAAAGAACTCAGATATGTGGCCAATTAGATGTTGATTCTTCAAGATTCTTATTGACTTATATACTATGTTCCCTATTTTTATAAAGTCACAGTGTTATAAACAAACGTTTAAAAAGACTATTTTGTGACTATATGCTTATCATATCATGCACTGGTGTATATATTTATGCAAATGTAATACTTTTAAATTTTATTTAATTATTTCAGGTCATGTTTTTGTTGTAATTCCCAACTATATACAAATATACAGAATCACTGTACTATAAGTGTTTATGAATTATTTTTCCTAATGTACAATTACAAACACGCACGCAAAAGATATAGACAATTATACAAACTAATTTCATCTATTTTCTGTACTTCACAACAGCTTTAGAATTGGTTGGCTCTTCTGAAACATTCTGCTCCGGTCTCCTTGAGCTTTACTCTTAAGATATAACTTCATACTTGTCTGCAGCGGGACATTCACTGGAGTAATTGAAACTTTCAAGCTTCATCTCTTTGATAAAGTAAAGTCTTTGCCTTTTGACTTTTGCCAGTTAGGGGTCACCACAGAGGATCACCGGTCCGCAGATTGATTGGCAGTAATGTTTTTGCAGTGTCGAGTTGCCAGCCCTGCGCCTAACCTTCACAGAACACATGCATACACACGCATGTACCTACCTGCATGTCTTTAAACCTCACTCAACCATGGGGAGGACATACAGACTGCACAGTAGGCACTCCAGCCAAGCATTGAACCGAAGTACCTCTTCCTGTGAAGCTACAATGCTAACCACTGCACAACCGCGGCCATTTCTTTGATAAAGTAAAGTTCTTATCATAATCTTGTACTACTGTCTTTAAGTTGTATTCAGGAGGGGCTGTTTTACAGTGATGTCTGTTTCTTTTTTATATGTGTGACTCTAACTCTTGTCTTTCTTCTGGTGCATTTTGTAGAACAAGTGCTTATCAGTGATTCTCTTGTTGAATTTTTGGCAATTGTATTCTCACTCTTTCTCCTTTCTGAAGATCAGAAAGCAATCTGACATTTCTGTCATAGTAGTATTTATGTTTGATTCTGTGTTCTGGTACTAGCAATCAAGAAGAGGAAAGAACTTAACTTCAGAGCCTTCTACTTATTACCAGATGAGCTGTGGACAATCCTATTATTTGAAGATGCATGTTTCTGTATGTTTTAACAAGGAGAGTTTAGTGTTGGGGGCTCCCTTTTTACATTCTGTTAGTGGTATTGATTATTATTATTATTATTATTATTGTTATAGATTTATTACATTTATATTTTTGAGTTGCTTCTGATATGCTGCTATAGTTGTTTGATATGCTGCTATTAAGATGACTGTATTAGGTCATACTGGTATTTTGGGGTACATATGCTACTTTTATAATGAGAGCCTCTTTTAAAAAGCATGTAGTATTGGCAATGTTTACTTACTACTTGGTTCTTCTTACTACATGTGATTTGGGAGGAAGACACTTAATGAGAGTTGTTTTTAATTATTTAATTGTTCTGAAGAAGTCTTGAGTGGAAAGGCATTAAGTGCTAAACAACTATAAAACTGTGCCTGAATTGTACTGTAATGTTTCTTTTATTTTAATTTTAAAGTCACAACACTTATTACAGATGCCTATTTTTACTTTATTATATTCTAGCACAGACAATCACTCTTGTCAATGTGCTATTGCCTTTCATCATGCGATAAGTCATAGTTTGTATCATCCCCCATACTTGACTGCTGCTCGGGGATTACTTACAATAGGTGTAACATGTTTAAACTCTTGTTCTCTTGTAAATATTTTGAATAACTGACTAATAAAGTGATGTCCACTGACAAAGACTGCAGTTTATATTGTTCCATATCTTGAGGGTATGCTGTTCAGAGCACTAATCGCATTTGCACCTGGAAATTCAGTGTAATAGTTCATACAGATCAGCTAGTGTTCATCGCCTAACAGAAAACAAATCTGTCCCAGCCTTATTCCATGGCAATTCCTAGACTTCATGTAATAGCATTTCTTCCTTAGGATTCTGACTGCATAACTCCTATCTTCTGCGACACTGGCGACTAAGTATATCATACTCATTCCCCGCACTTCATAATACCGAAGTGCAACTTATGCATTTTCTTCAGCATAGTTTCTCTTAACTGGTTAGGTATAATTGCTTTGTCTGACATGAACATGAGACCCTGTACACAAGTAATTTCATGTCCGTGCATATAGCATGCTTATATCCTTGTATCTTGCTAATGCATGATTTGGATTCCCTTTACTGTGACTTCAAGTAGCCATATTCTCTGTCGTCATGTCCGTGCCTTTCAAGCTTGATTTCCTTGGTTTGCATTATTTTTTTTCATTGTGCCTGCTAATTATCAGCTTTCCCACTCCCTGGCTGGCTTTTTTATTCTACTGGGGAAAAACCTAGTCATGGAAGGGCATTAGATATGCAGCTGTCATGCTTGTTTCTCGCTTTAACAAACCATGTCCCTATAGCACCTTGACAATGGCATGCTACAATGCCGGCCTAAGTACATATGCATCCACATATGGTCGTAGGCCACTTCTGGCTAGAGAGTGTCACAGCCTGTCTTGGCAAACATGCACATCCAGGTCCTAAAGCTTCCCTCACCAAGACACCCAGTCTCCAGTGCCACAGACCAAGTTGACTTCACCTCTGCAGTCACTCCATGCCTTATTCCACTCCACCTAGGTGTAAGTTAGGGCTTCATCTCTCTCTGTCATGGAGCTATCTGTATCAATGGGTAATCTAACTAGTGTTTAGATGAATTTCTTATGAATGGCTAAAGACTACTACTGCCTGATATGACTCTAGATAGTGATTTTCTCTATATGCTGCACTTAGTCTCTGGAATTCAACTGTAGACTGATGAACTGTTAAGTAATAGTCTGAAAGTATTGTTTTTGTGTGAAGAATATTCCTTGTATAAGCTGTTCTATTCCCTTTAAGTCAGTTTCTGTTCCCTTTACCATTACTGCAAGGACCACCTGTGCTTCGCTGTCTGCACACGTGTACCTTCCAATAAACACCAGGTAGGGTTACCTAGACTTGGGTGGTCATAGCCCATCCTTATTACACCAACTTTTTAAGAAGATGACCCTGCCCCCAGCCCCCTGATCAGGAATGTCAATGAAGCAGTGGCTGTGCTGGTTGGGACCACCAACCCTCCCCGAGAGTGAAAATGACTATCGTCCCCAACCTGCATCATCAAGTGCCCAAGATCTCATTTAAGCTCATATCGCTTGGGCAGTAGTTAGGCCTTTGTGCCTTGATGCCATCAGTTCAGGCATTTGTCTCTTATAATTGATAAGCTTTGATTCACACCACTCACACAAACTGAAGTTGGTCACTTATTCCATCTGAAAAAGTATGACAGAAGATATCCTTACCTTGCTTTTCACTGGTCATATAAGATGTGGCAGACATATTGTTTATAACTACACATACTATCTAAATTACATTATTCGAATGCATAGTTATTGTTCTGGGATATTTATTTCTTGACTAAAGTAACTACTGCATAACAAGTGTAAGGTTCAAATCACCTTCATTGTATTTCACATTTACCAACAGATTTGCTGCTTCAACTTACTTTTATATTTTTTTCTTAAATGAGTGCCTGAAACACAAACAGAATATCTGTTACGAGTATCACACTCATAATTTACCTTCAAGATATTTATGTTACTTTTGTATCATATTTCCTACTGCATTGCTTTGTATTACTCTCACTACTACACAACTTTTGCCTCGCTCCATGGGACCCCCATGTAAATAGGTCTCACTCAGTAGGGCTAATCCAGAAACATAGCTAAATATATAAATAAATTAATAAATACATCTCTGCACCTAGTTTGTGAACAGCTTTACCTCAATCACCAGTTTCACTTATCTATTGTTTACTTCTGCCTTCATATTCTGAAGCTGTATGACCTCAGAGATGGGAATTTGTTTTGTGCAGAAAATACAGTGAACATACCTGAGTTCAGCTCTGCTGCCAGACCCAAGACTGTGCAATATCATAGCTGAAGTGGTTCCTTGTTGAGGTGTGGGAGGTGTGCAAATCCTGCCTCCTTACAGAAATACTGTATTTTATGCATTACTTCAATGCATACATATCACTGCATTTTTAGTTGCCCTTGGCCCTTACCATCATTTTTCAGGGTTGTTTAATTTCAGGATTTTAGTATTTTCATAAAGTATTAGGATTGTATGATTTGGGAAGCATTTCATTTTAGGTTACTTTGGTGTATTTGGGGTGGGAACCTAGTCAATGGGTCTCCTCAAGCCAGATACAGTAGACCACTGATTGGGCTCAGGGATTTAGTCACCACCCAGTCAATAGATTGGGGAAATTTGGAGGTGTTACTGCTAGACCAACAAGGAGCATACAACAGTACTGAAAAGGGGCAGAAAACGCAAGGCAAATTTGGACATTGTTTTTTTTTTTTCTTTTTTTTTTATTGTGGTCTCAGGAATCATGAAAGGAGATGGTGTTTCCTGAGAATATATATGTGTGTGTGTGTGTGTGTGTGTGTGTGTGTGTGTGTGTGTGTGTGTGTGTGTGTGTGTGTGTGTGTGTGTGTGTGTGTGTGTGTGTGTGTGTGTGTGCACGCATGTGTGTGTATACAGGTATGCATACTGGTTATATATACATACATATTATGTACATATGTACATGCACACACAAAAACACATATATTATATTGGATCTACTTCATAATGTCGAACCAGAGTTTGACTGTCAAAACTTCAAGATGAAAATGCCGTACTTTTACAAGCACAAACTCCGAGAACATTGTACATCCTCTCCAGGATGGTAACCACTTAGCCACCAATGATAAAATAACAAATGGTAGCAAATTACACCCACTGAAGTGGAGGGCTTTGTCCCCACACACCCTGTACTTAAATATACCTACTCCGAGATTGTACTACAGCAGAAAAAGGGCACAGTTCACCATGGTGGCCAAGT